>NC_061866.1:26720544-26947487 GCF_907164915.1 Impatiens glandulifera
TTGTAAAGTCGAAAGGAATAACATCAGCGGGATTTGCCAGTTCTTAGGTGACCAGCTTGTGTCCTGGTACAACAAGAAGCAAACCTCAGTGGTGTAGACATTTATTTTTCACACCTAATTTTATAGTTTATGCTTTTCATAAATTTGAGTCTATAAAATTTTCTCGAATTCATTCACGGACTCATTGCACGATTTATATTAAAGACGATTATTTTTAGAACAATTGAGTTTTTGAAAATAATTGATTTTGGATTCTTAATAAAGTTAAGGTAGTAATTTGTCTATGTTACAACACTTAGAGAAGTTATTATACTTAGAATATTCAAGGTTTTATTTAATTAATTACCTTGGGTATTTATAAAAAAAATAAAAATAAAAAAAATTATTTTACAAAATATATATTAGCGTTTTTATAAAATTTTGTTAGGTATTGTTTTCTTTTAATTAGATTAGTTGTTAGATTAGTTTGTTAGATTAGTTTGTTAAATTAGTTAGATTAGGTTTTGCGATTTGATTTCTTGAATAAGTTAGTTAGCATTTTATTTATTTAATTAGAATTGTTCCTTAGAAATATGAATAATTAAAAATAAAATTGTTTATTTGTGTTTTTAATAAAATCATTTTTTGTAGGATGAAAGGGTGTGTAAAGGGGATAACGGTGCAAAAATAAAAAGATAACGGTGTCTACACAATCGTGAGAAGCACCCTAGGTTAAAGAAGAAGAAAAAAAAGAAAAATAAAGAGGTTGCTAAAATAAAAGAAGAAGTTGGCAAAAGAAGAATAATTTAGCCGTGTGTTGAAGAGATGCATGAAGGGCTTGGTCAATTTTTTAATTAAAAATTAAAATGACCAAGTATTATATCATTATTATTAAAAGCTTAAATTCTATTGGATATTACTTGACATTTAGTGACATGTCAAGTGGATATTGATCAATTTTTTTAAACATTTGTATATGTTTAAAAGAGAAATCTCATTCCAACGGTACTAAATTGGTCTTTGGGCCCTAGGGTTTCATAGCTTTGCCTATAAATACCCATCTTAATACCCTAGCAAAGGACTTCAACTCTCAACCTTCAACCTTCACCTTCTTTTCTCTCTTCTCTCTCTTTTTCATATTCAAGTTCCCCTAGACTGCCTATTTTAAAATCCAAAGAAAACACCACTCTTGTTAAGTTGGTCACAAGATTTGCTTTGGACATTTTAGATAAATCAAAGACAACTGTCATTCTAATATGAGCTGTCATTTAATTTTCCCGTTCAAATAGTAAAACAATCATATTCTAAATTCGAATAACTTGAAGACATGTGTCTCTCAATGTTAAGAATATAACTAATATACCCAACAGTTAATTACTTCACTAGTTTTTAGTTACTAGGAATTTAGTAAAATATAGTTAATGGTGATTGCTTTTGGGAAAAGGCTTCAAAAATGAAATGTCAATTTTATTTCAAATAATACATGTTAAACACGTGACTGTTCAAATACTATTTAAGGACATTTTGAATTCCTAAAGGATTTTTTATGCTATTTGCAATCTTAAAACCCTAGTTTGATCTTTGCCTTCTCTTTAAAAGAAATTTGGATCCTACTTGTCTACTCTCGTTCTCATAATCAAAGATGACTACTAAAAATATTATCTCTCTCTTACAATATCTTATAGGTAGATTTTGATTCGGTCTATGCTCTTGAACAACAAGATATCGTGGAGATGTTCAAATCTATGAAGGCATCTCGCCTCAAAAAATTTCTCAACAGTCTTTTTATTCTATATGAAGAAGAAGTCTGTGAGTTCTTCAAAACAGGGAAAGTCGTTGGAGATTCTATCAAGGAATTAGTGAACGACACAAATATCTCCTTCTCAAAATCCATTTTTGCCGAGTTCTTCGAACTTTCTTCTGACGGTCATACCTTTGATGTTGCGATTCCGGCCAAGACTATCTAAAAAATGTAGATTGTTTTCTCGAACACCGATTGTCCGATCAACATCAATGGGAAGAAGAAAGCATCGAAATCCCATTTCTGCCTTTTGAATGACGTTGTCGCGAAGTTGCTTCAAGCAAGGGCAGGGTCCTTCGATCTTTAAACCCAATAGAAGTTGGAATACATGGTGGCTATAACCAGAGGGATGCCAATCAACTGGGAGTCCACTCTATTCTCAACCCTCTACCAGATGGTTTCTCCACAGAGAAAGTAGAGTGCGGGCTTCTCTGTCCAAATCGACTGGTTCTTGGAGCATCTGGGAGTTTCTATGGGTAGGGGTGCATTTTTTAACCCATACCAAATATTTACTGACATCTAAGTGAAGGGTACCTTGGGAAGGATGAAACTCACTAAGGAGTTGAATCGGGAATCTTCCGGTCTACAGACGAGTGGTCAATTGATCACTCTGTCCAAGCACCCAACGACTTCTAGCCTCATAACAACTGCAAAGAGGGCCAAATCGTCAGTCATGGAGTCCGTTGCGATCTCTAATAGCCAGAAGAGGGCACCTACTAGGGACTCAAGATAAGTTGACTCCATCTCTGAAAGGGAAAGACAAGTGAAAACCCCCCATTGTCGCGGTCCCTATATCATCTATCTCGCCATCGCCATCAACAATCCGAATGAAGAAGCGTGTTGAATTGTCTGCTCGTTTTGTAGATAAGACAAAGGCGTCTAATGCTGCCAAGACGTCATCTAAGGTAACATCTTCTATTCGTATTGCCGTAATGTCCAATATCGAAGTTCCAATGATGGAACAAGATGAAAGACATCATGTTGAGCCAGTTGGTCAAAATGATGAATGTATTAATAGAGAAAACACGTCTGCTTTCCTTGATGAACCAGTAGCTGCAGATGTTGCTGGTAATATTAAAACTGAAATTGAAACAGCGCAGGTAGTAGTTCCTACATCTACTGCTACTGCTACTTTCGAACAAGCACCCATTAAGACGGATGCTGCGACGTCTATTACTAAGAAAATTATAAAACCGCCTATTCAAAAAGCAACTGAAATTGTAACTAAGCTTCCATAATGTGTTTTTCAAAAATCTCTCTTTCCATTCGAAATATTAAGAGCGGCAAGAAGGGCTCCAGGCATCTCTTACAGAGAACCAGCGACTATTCCCAAACCAGCCGAAGTTCCAGGAAAAGAAAAAGGTATTTTTCAGGAAGTTCTGGAAAACATATCTAAAGCCAATCTAATCTACGACCTCATCATGGAGGATGTTGAGGTAAAAGCTATTGTGAAGATCGAAGCCTTCGACTCTTGGATGAATCATAGATTGTATTCATAATACGATGAAATTATTTCCAGCAACGAGATTGAAATAGAATGGAAGGAACTAGTAAGAATGGAGAAGCATTTTCAAATGGGCAAAAACAACAAGTGTCCACAAGGCGCTTAAAATAAGAGAATTCGCCGTAGCAAATGTGATGAGAGTTCCCTTTTTCCTCTACTTGAGGCGTGGAAAACAAATTTCAACTACCTCGACAGGGATGCCAATTCTGAGAAAAAGGCCCTTAAATGCCTTGACTTACTCATGGAAGCCTATTTCTCTACTGTCCTCCAATACGTTCATGGTACATGATCCTCTAGATTTGAAATCTTTCAATCCGAATCATCTGGGGTAGAGTTTAACTGCAAAGATGAGGATGAGCTGGTCATTCGCATTGATGACATTCCCTCCCCACAAGGCGAGCGCCGTCCCCTGTCTAGAGCTGATCAGACACCGCCTATGTTTTAAGCTCGACAAGATTCTTTGATCCTTGAAGAAGAGGAAGGTGTTTCTCCTGATGCTGAGCAGATACCTTCCATTTAGAAAGAGATGTCCGAAGTTGCCTTAACGTCTGAACAAAGAAAGTAGCCATTCGTTGAGGGGGAACCCTCAAAGTATTTCGAACAGGAACTGATTTCACAAGTTGAGGGGGAACCCTTGAAGACGTCTGATTTAAGGTGATCACAACGAGGTTATTGCTTAGCCCAAATGATGGTGGAGCTTAAATAGGAATTGGATGATCGTCTTTGCTAATAGAGTCGTGTAAAATATCAACCTCTTACAATCGAACATGTCTTCAACACTATTAATTTACCGGCGGTTTAGAAGTTTACTTATAGGAAGTACTTTAATATATTATAGTCATTGGGGCAATCTATTCATATATTTGATATGATTAGTCATATAATTTACTAGTGAGTGGTCAAATTTGTCCATATTTAGTAAATTACAGAACTCATTTGTTGAAGGAAGATTGTCATTCATTCTTTATGTAATATACAACTTTTAACCTATTTATTCATTATAGAAATTACAACACATTGATTCTATTCTACTTTACCTTAATTTCGTAGGAATCGAATAGTTAAACACCTTTATGGTTATTCTTCAACTGAAGCTCAATGTCAAAAGTCTATTGAGCTCATGATCGATAACCTAGATCTTGTTGTAGCCAACAATATCGTGCAACACATGTCAACGGGTGAGAATTAGACTGGCCAATTTCATGTCAAGCATAAAACAAAGATGATTCATAGCTTTCGCAACCATAATTGCCAATAGCGCCCGTAGCGTTAACTATAGCGAATAGCGTAGCGTACGCACTTTCAAATAATCCTATTTTTGTTTCTTTAGATCATATAGTGCTTAAAGTTATTTCCCCTCATAGCAACGTTTTTTTTTAAAAATTAATATTAATTATTTGACTTTTCATCTCCCCAAACTTTTCTCATTTATTTAAATTTCAAAAAAAAATGACTCTTCCTCTTCTTTGCACGCTTTTTTTTCCTTCTTTTTTTCTCTTATTAATGTATTCTCTCTAGTCCTTTCCAATTCTTTTCTTTTCTTTTCTCTAATCTTAATTCTACATTTCTTCTGTTATTATTTTTCTTTAGCCCTTTTTTATCTCTCATTCTCTTCTCTTCTTTTCTTTTCTCTAGCATTTTCTTATTCTTTATTCTCTTTTTTTTTTTCTTTATCTAACACTTTAAGAAGATTTAAGGAAATCACATCTACGTAAAGGGATAAAAGACCAATAGGAACATCTAACACATTTGATATTTTAGATGAATTTGATTTCGATGAAAAAAGTGAAAAAGAGAATGATGTTGAACATTATGCAATTATAAATGAAGAAGATGACCTCGATCTTGATAATTAAAATGATGACAATGAATTTAGATTATGTTAAATTAAATTAATTAGGAAAAATGGGGAAATTATTAATTTATATTAAAGAGGAAAATCATTAAATTAAGTTGAATTATGAAGAACGTTTTAATTGATTTAAATGAACTTAGGATAATCAAAATGAACACACATGATTTTGATGAATGAATACAACTAAGATTAACAATGTGTTAATGCGTAGGTTAAGCTAAAGAAGCGCTCACATCAAAGTTTCCATCAGGAGAAACTTGCGTAGGAGAAAATTGCCATCAAAGTTGCGTAGGTAAAGATTAACAATTTGGCAGTAAAGTTTGCCAACAGCAGAGCTGTCATCAAGAGAAGACTCGCTAATAGCAAAGTTGCCAACAATAGACTCGTTGGCAGCGAAGTTTCCATTAGTAGACTCGCTATCAGCAGAGTAGTTTATCAATAGAGCTGAACAACAACTGAGTACACTATTAACAGAGTACCTTTTCGGCATACCTGATCAACAGCTAAATTCGCTATCAGTAGAGTAGCTCATCAGCAGAGCTCTCTATCAACTGAGTTCCACATAAGCTGAATACGACAAAATATACAACCAGTTCTCTACTCTAACATGCGAAATGATAAACGAATATTCGATTCCCCTACGCACACTAATTCCGTACGCTAGGCATACGACAAATATTCCATTCTCCTACGCACTACAATCCCTTACGCCAGGCATACGACAAACATACCGTTGCCACGTATCGATGAAAATGAATTCGACTGTTGTCATTCTTCAAATATAAAAATGAATCAGAGAACAACGGCGAACCTCTGCGGCTCTTGATCGCCCTCTCCGTTCTCTCCACTCTCAGTTCTTGAGCAGTCTCTTGTTCTTTTTTATAAAAGTCACTACGTTACGATATACATTGAGCGATAATCATTTGTATCATTCGATAAACAATTTACATGTGTAAGTGAAATAAAGAGTCGTCTGTTCAACAAGATAGGCTGAGAACTAGAAGTTCAGACATGTAAATGTTAATACATGTGATCTGAGTGGGTTTGTGTAGAGGATATACAAATCAAATTCTTCTACTAGAATCCTTCTGGAAACATAAGAAGGGGTGACATAGGATTTTATCTTTGAACATCCATAAAATCTTTTGTTGTCTTTTCATTGCCTCATTCACTCTTATATTTGTTGCTACAAATCCTAGAAGCATTTTTTTCGCACTTGAAACCGTTCAAGATCTTGCTATGATTTGTCAAATAATATAAACAAATTTTCAGTCCTTAACATGATTAAAATCGCATTTAAGTGAAAAATAAAACAATAGTATTCAACCTCCTTTCTACTGTTGTTTTCGATCTAACAAATTATGTTTTAAACTTTTTCTAGTTTAAGAAATAATGGTTTTATGTTTTGAATTTATATTTTTGCGATGTTTTTTATTTTTGATATTTACATGTTTTTTACGCTTTATTTTCAAATATCCCTCGCTACGCTATTCGCTTCACGCTATAGTCACGAGCAGCTTTGGCTCTATTTAGCGCTATACACTATTGATAAATATGGTCTCAATCAACACACCTTTCTACGATGACGGTGACACTTTAATAGGTATTATATGCGCATTGAATGATTCATGCCCATATAAAGAAATGAGGTCTTCATTCCAATGTACTAGGAATTTAAACACAAACATGGAGCTTTAGCCGTCCCCGCTCCCTCATCAGCCACTCCAAGTTTCCATTCCCTCGAAAATATCTAATTTGGATAGTGTCTGAAACTGCAATCTATCTACATTTGATTTGTATTGAAAATTTAATTGAAGATCTATTTTATTTCATATTTAACAATATATCATCAAAATATAGAATCATGTTTTCCTTGTAAAGATTACAAATTGTTTTTAAAAATAAAAACGATTTAAAATTCAATGACTTTTGGGTCACTATTTTGAAAGGAACCCGGGAATTTTCTTATATTTTTACTCACACGGTATTGCCAAGAATAATTCCTAAAAGATAAGAGTTATATGTTGGATTCTAACTTAAACGCCTTAAATGAAAGTGAAAGTAATGGTGTTGAAGTAATGATGTTTATAACTTTCATTAAAATAAAACATAATAATGTGAATAGAATAATATTGCACTAAAATAACATATAATACAATGAGAAAATACAATTAATTGAAATTTTAGATATTATAAAATTTAACAGTAAGATATATTTTTATAATAATTGTAACGCCTCCATTCCTCTCGGCTCTGTACCTTTAAAATTTTCAATTTCTTAATTTTAGTCTTTTTATTCTTTATATCCAAACACCCTCATTATAAATTGAACAAGATAGTTTAGTATTAGATGTCATACTCGAATCAGCATTTTCAAAACCAGTTTGTTTTATTCAAACTCGATTAGAGAGGGGCACTCTATAATCACTAAAAATCTACATAGCCAATTTATAATATTAAAATAATTATTTTAATTTATTTTCAAATAAAAAATTAAAATAATGAACCCTAGGCCTAAATATAATTAAATAATTAATTGGATTAATTATTGTCATAATTAAAAAATAATTTATTAAGGAAAATGGCCAAATCAATAAAAATGAAATTATTTAGGATAAATATAGTACTATTTTTATATTAAAATAATTTGTTGGGTCAAATTATTTTGACTAAGTGTTGAAATAGTTTGACTATTGGGATTTTGATAATGAAATAACTTATGCGTCTAATTGTTTTTGATACAGGTGTATTAAAGAACAATCTAATTAGACTTGGTTCTAATGAGGCTCATTAGACCGATTTGGCATTAGATGCACGAAGTTAGACGTGCAGTCTAACTAGCAAAGTTAGACGTGTAGTCTAACTAAGCGGTGTTAGACGTGCAGTCTTACTAGAAGAATTAGACGTACAGTCTAACTCGTGGAGTTAGACGTGTAGTCTTACTAGAAGAATTAGACGTACAGTCTAACTCGTGGAGTTAGACGTGCAGTCTAATAGACTCCGTAATTAGACGTGTAGTCTAATACATTTCGGAATTAAACGTGCGGTCTAACTCGTGGAGTTAGACGTGAAGTCTAATAGATATTCGGAATTAGACGTGCAGTCTAACTCGTGGAGTTAGACGTGCAGTCTAACTCGTGGAGTTAGACGTGCAGTCTAACTCGTGGAGTTAGACGTGCAGTCTAACTCGTGGAGTTAGACGTGCAGTCTAACTCGTGGAGTTAGACGTGCAGTCTCATGGATTGTCCAAAATTAGACGTAAGTCTAACTCCTTCAGACAAGTCAGAAGTAGAACCATAATTAGACGTGCAGTCTAACTCGTGGATTTAGATGTGCAGTCTAATAGAACTTGAAAGTTAGACCTGTAGTCTAACTCCTTCAGACAAGTCTGAAGTAGAACCGAATTAGACGTGCAGTCTAACTCAGTGGAGTTAGACGTACAGTCTAATGGTTTGTGAAAGATTAAACGTAAAGTCTAATTGGTGAAAGTTAGACGTGTAGTCTAACTCCTTCAGATTAGTCTAAAGTGATTGTAATTAGACGTAAGTTTAATCCCATTAGACCAGGCGATCTAATGAATTCTGCTCTTAGACGGGGATGTGTGATTTCATTAGACGAGATCGTCTAACTGAAATACGTCTAATGCTATGCTTAATCAGTATGCTTGAATCTAGCACCCGCCTACCCACGTGCTATAGTTGTACTCTACTCCTGCTCCACTTTCTAGTGAAGATCAGTACGATAGCTATATACTACCAACCAACGAATGCCACGTATGAGAATTTCCCTCATATTACTTGTTTTGTACGTACATCTCTGATGGAATATTCGGCGCACTACCAGTTGGTGTACGGCCAAGATCCCTGTGCTCAGAACCTACTGTGTACTATGGAGGATTTCCAATGGAAGAGTGTCACGTATCATTCTAAAGATTCGACCGTTAGTCTCTGCCCAGTATTTATCAAATCTCAAGGACATCGGACGAATAGCTAGCCATTCGATCAATTAAGCAATACTATCTGAGAATAAATACTGTGAAATCAAGCCGCAAGCTGCTTTCTTGATTGTATTGTGTGTGAATCAAGAGAGAGCTAGAATCAAAAACACCATTAGCTGAGTGATATTCCTCATCTTGTAAATTGAACAGAGTGTGTTCTGTTCAATAGTGAGCTAAGTGTGTGCACACTGTATTTGATTCGAATCATATTATAGTGAATCCTTCCGGTGGTTGAAAGAAGGGGTGTCGTAGGAGAGTTTGCTCCGAACGTCCATAAAAAAACTACTGTGTCTTTTCATTTCTGTCATCTTCTCATTCTTCATCTTGAGCTTCAAACCTAAGTAAACAATTCTGCCTTGATTCTGTTTCAAGTGTTTTTAAGGGTTTGCGTAGAATAGAAAGCGAATTAAATCCTTAACAAGATTTCTTTCAAACTGTTTTTCATTAGCCTTCATCAATAGTCAGACCCCCGTCTCTATCGATAAAGCCGATCCTATCATAATTTTCAAAAATAAATGGATCAAAATAAATAATTTATTTTGAAATTTGGTACCCATTTCATCCCAAAAGAAATATTTATTTAACCTAAAATATACAAAAACAAATTAATTGGGAAAATATTTTTTATATTTATTTTAATATTTTGTGTATATAAAAATATTAAAAATAAAGGCAAAAGGGTGAAAGAAAAATCAATTTCAAACAAACCCTTAATGTTTTAAATTTTAAAAAAAAAGAATTGTAATCAGGTGTAGCCGAAATTCAGTGAAATGGCTACAGGTGAAACTGTGTTCGTTTGATAGACGTTGGAATCTCATCCAATGCCTCAAACGCGCCCACCTAGCCCACTACAACGGAAGGAGTGTGTGCCTGCGAAGTTGCGAACGGCTAACACGAGCCTTAGCTCTGTCAACTTGAATGCAATGGAATGATTAAAATGTTAATGGAACGTCAACGGACCGCTCCATGTCTGCGTTCTCACCCAAAACAACGTCATTTCACACCCTAATCATCTTCTTCGTCGCGATCAACGGAGGGATAAGATCGAATCCATACTTGATTTTTCGTAGATGGAACTCAATTGTTAGTACACCTTTTCGGTTGATTCGAAAGGTGGAATGATAACCTTACATTTATAGGCATGAATCATGCATATTCAGGCAAGTAGAGCGAAGAACAACCAAAACACCATTCATGGTTTTTGATATATTTGGATCCACTTGAAACTCTTGACCAACTTCGGAAAGCTGTAAATAGCCTCCCTCAACAATTTTGAGGCCAAGAGATTAACTTTCAAGCTTCAAATCGAAATTATAGTAAATTCGCCATTGAAGCTCCAAACTTTTCGAAATTTTACGAAATTTTTTGTAAGGCCTTAAAGATTGGATCTGAGCATCCCAAAGTTTCCTAACGTATAAGGAGTGTTTTCCAATCCTTGATAAGGTTCCAAACAACCTTTAATTCATACTTCCAATTTGAAATTTTTACATTTCAGTTTTCATAAGCTTTAATGATGCATGCTTGTTAAATCTTTTGATTGAAAATCGATCATAGGATCCTTTATGAGCTTTCTACGAAAGCCAAGATCAATAAATTGATCTAAAAAAAAACAAATTTGAATTTAGAAAAATTGAAAATCGGGTTTTTTGTTCTTGAGGACGAAGAGCTCTGACCTAGGATTGAAAGATCCGTTTGAGGATCTTCGGTCATGACTTGGAGATCTGACCAAAAACATCCAACTAGGACCGAGAATTTAAGTCAGGGCTAAGAAGTCCGACAAATGTTCTTCAGCTAGGACCGAAAGGTCCAACTAGGGTTCTTCACCTAGGACTCAAGAATCTCGATTCCGACCGAGAATTCCCAAACCCAGGACCGATGATTTCTACCTAGTACAAAGGCGTTCGACCGAGAATTATGGAATCTGACCGAGAATTACAATCAAAGACCAAGATTTCTTAACACCCCGACCGAGTCTTTTCATCTAGGACCGACAGGTATGTCCGAGGGCCCTAAGCCCCAATCGATAAAAATAAGCCCCAAGACCTAGGACACCGGTCCTAAGGAATCTTTGGTTCCCATTTTCAAAATTCAAAATTATTTTTTAATTTTGGAATACCTAACCATTTTTCAAAAATCTCAAAAAATTATAAAATGATTTCAAAATTCTTTTGGGATATTTCTAAAAAAAATATTTTGACCCACGGCTCGTTTAGGATTTATGTTTAAACCATAATGCATTTAGATGAATAATATTCTTTAGGTATTTTCCTCTCTAGTTATCAAACGCAACATGTACCAATATTTAAATATTGTTGTTACAATATATTAAATAACGCTAACACATACACATGCTTAAGACCGGAAGAATAATCGATTAAAATTAAAACATTTTGCAACCGATTTTTAAAAGCAAAATTTGTAAAATAGAGACTATTTTTAATGGGTACAGAGGATATAACGAGAAACCCTTTTCCGAGTATCACCAAACTCGAATCAAAATAAAACTCTAGTTAAAAATACTTTTGTATACGTATGCCTTATATGAAGTATTTTAATATACTGCAGTCATTGGGCCAATCTATTCATATATTTGATATGATTGGTCGTATAATTTACTGGTGAGTGGTCAAATCTGTCCTTATTTAGTAAATTACAAAACTCATTTGTTGATGGAAGATTGTCATTCATTCTTTAAACTAAATTTTAATAATAAACAACTTTTAACCTATTTATTCATTATAGAAATTACAACATTGATTTTATTCTTCTTTACCTTAATTGCATAGGAATTGAATAGATGAACACATTTATGGTTATTCTCCATCTGAAGTTCTAGGTCAAAGTCTATTGAACTCATGATCGATAACCTAGATCTTGTTGTAGCCAATAATATCGTGCAACACATGACGACGGGTGAGAATTTGACCAATTTCATGTCAAGCATAAAACGAAGATGATTCATAGTTGTCGCAACCATACTTGCCAATAGCGCCCGTAGCGTTGGCTATAGCGAATAGCGTGGCGTACGCACTTTCAAATAGCCCTGATTTTGTTGTTAAAGCTCATATTACACAAAAAGTTATTTCGCCTCATAGGGACGTTTTTTTTTAAAATTTAATATTAATTATTTGACTTTTCATCTCCCCAAAATTTTCTTATTTATCTAAATTTCAAAAACAAAATTGACTCTTGCTCTTCTTTGCACGCTTTTTTTTTCCTTTTTTTATTCCCTTATTACTTTTTTCTCTATAGTCTTTTTCAATTTTTTTCTCTTCTTTACTCTAATTTTAATTCTACATTTCTTCTCTTATTACTTTTCTCTAGCCTTTTCTTATCCCTCCTTCTCTTCTTTTCTTTTCTCTAGTTTTTTCTTATCCTTTATTCTCTTCTTTTCTCTTCATCTACACCTATAAGAAGCTCGAAGGAAATCACATCTAAGTCAAGGGGAAAATACCAATATGAACATATAACAAATTTGATCTTTTAGATAAATTTGATTTCGATGAAAAATGTGAATAAGAGAATGATGTTGAGCATTATGCAACTTCAAATGAAAAAGTTGATCTCGATCTTGATGAAGAAAATGATAACAATGAATTTTAGATTATGTTTTGAACTTTTTCTAGTTTAAGAATTTATGATTTTTATATTTTGAACTTTTATTTTTGTGATGTTTTTTATTTTTGATATTTACATGATTTATACGTTTTATTTTAAATAGCCCTCGCTATGCTATTCGATTTATGCTTTAGTCATGAACATTTTGGCGTTATTTAGCGCTATACGCTATTAACAACTATGGTCGCAACCAACACACCTTTCTATGATGACGATGACACTTTATTAGGTATTATATGCGCATTGAATGATTCACGCTCATACCAAGAAATGAGGCCTTCATTCTAATGTACTAAGAATTTAGACACAAACACGGAGCTTTAGCCATCCCCAGTTCCCTCAGCAGCCACTCCAAGTTGTCATTGCCTCGAAAATATCTAATTTAGTTAGTTCCTGTAACTGCAATCTATCTTCCTTTAATTTGTATTGACCATATTTTAGCGATGATGGATTATATATATATATATATAATATAAATAGGCATCAAAGGTAAGCAACAAGGTGAAGTAAAAATAAAGTTAAGAAAGTTCGTTAACTTTAAGAAGGTACATTCATCAACCAGGCAAATATACCAGGGAGCTATTAAAGAAGTTTGATATGGAAAACTACTCATCTGCAGCTACTCCAATGAACTCCTCTAACAAGCTCGACAAGGATGAAGATAGTCAAAGTGTCGATATCACTACATATAGAGGAATCGTCGGTTCTTTGCTCTATCTTACTACCAGTCGGCCATACTTCATGTTTGATGTCGTCGTCTGCGAAAGATTTCAGGCTAATCCTAAACAATTTCATTATGTTTCTGCTAAGAAAATTTTGAAGTATTTAAACGAGATTCAAAATATGGGACTGTGGTATCAGGAGGATTTCAGATTCAATCTAACTAGTTATTCAGATGCAGATTATGTAGGGTGCAAGATTGATCGGAAAAGCACCAGTGGAACTTGTCAGTTCCTTGGTGATCGTCTAATATCTTGGTTTAGAAAGAAGAAGAAGTCTGTCTTCACGTCTACAACTGAAGCCGAGTACCTTTCTGTAGGTAGTTGCTTCTCTCAGCTCTTGTGGGTTTAACAACAGTTGAGGGACTACGAAATTGAGGTAGAAGAGTCACCAATTTTGTACAACAATGTTAGATAAAATAGGTAATTAATTATAAATAAACACTTAATTAAGTTAATTTTGTACAGGTAGTCTAATCGGTAGCATCCTCTGTTATATATAAAGAAGCAGAACCAGTAGTCTGATCGGTAGTCTGATCTGTAGTCTCCTCGGTAGCATCATCGGTTATATATAAAGAAACGGAACTAGTAGTCTAACCGCTAGTCTGCTCGGTTAAATATAAGAAGCGCAGCCGGTAGAATGTTCGTTTATCTGTTCGGTATTATAAATAAAACAGAACCAGTAGTCTCCTTACTTCGGTTTTATCATTTGCGGAACAAGTAGTTCCTCTATATCGCTTATATATTCGATATCATCTATTTAATGGTAGTATGCTCGGTTCCCCTTCAAGAAGCGGAACCGATAATATGTTAAAACGGTTTTATACAAGGCGCAACCGTTACTTTCCACATTAGTACTATGTAGAATGTATCCGGTAATTGCATAGAGCAGCTTTCACGCGTTCAGACTATTTTATTGCCATTTTGGTACAAGTCTGATGAAGACTTCTTTTGAGAAGATGTCTTCCAACTTAATCTAGACTGCCATTTTGGTTCAAGTATGATGAAGTTTATTAGGAGTAGTTGTCTTCCATATTGTTCTAGACAACCAAATTATTAGAAGGAAAATTTGTATGCTAATTGCTCCTCGGAAATCATTAATCCAATTAATTCTATGTTGACTTATTATCATAGTACAAACAAAATCAAAAGATATTACATCTACTGTACTACTCTGAAGCTCAACATTTCACAATCAAGAAAGTTATACTATCAAGAAAATATATCCGCTGAAGAAGCAAATATATTCGTTGATATATTTGCCTACTTAAGTAGATAGTAGTCATCTGCTTTAGCACGGTTTTTAATCCAGCTAACCTTTCAACCTTACGACTTTTGTAACCCGAATCCTTATTATCAAATTGCTTAAGCTTTCAAAATAGTGTGTGTTAGAAAATCAAGTGTATTACAATATTACCTATTCTGTGTGAGTGGTAAGTATTGTAAGTTGACAGAATCTGTTTATGTTCAATAGATTGAGCTTATTGAAAGGTCGAAAACGAGAAGTTATTAAGCGTCGGTTGTTTGACTAACTATGTGTACGCGTTGTAAACTAATAGAATATTCTAGTGAATATCATTCTTAAAGGATTAAGAAAAAGGGGTGACATAGAAGTTTATCTCCGAACATCCATAAATTTTTTGTTGTGTTTTCTTTCCCTTACTATTTTCTAAACCGATTATTTGTTACTTCAAGTTGCAACAAACATTTCCTCACTTGAACTCGGTTCAAGAGTTCGTGACAACTTGCGAAGAATAGAGATCGATATTAACCTCTAACAGGGTTACTATCAACCGACATGTGTGTAAGCGTTCACTTTTGTGAGACCCCAGTCTCCTTTGACGATCCCGATTCTAATAAATGGTATCAGAACAGCTAGTCTCTATTCTCAAGCAACTAGTCATTAGCATGTCTCACAGTAACAAGGCTCCACTACTCGAAAGCGAAGACTTCATTGATTGAAAGTTATGTATGCAAGTGAATCTATCTACCATAGACGATGAAATGATGTTTTTTTATCCCTGATGGTCCAATAAAGATTGACAAGGAAAGAAGCGAGTGAACAAGTGAGGACAGAAGAAGGAACAATCTTGATAGTTCGTAAAAATCAGAGCATGCACTACTGCAAAAGAAGTATGGGAGGCAGTCATCCAGCTTCATGAAGGAAACGAGCAAACCAAGGATAATAAAGTTATGGTGGAAACTCAAAAATTTGAAAGTATCAAGATGCATCCTGGAGAAACCATGAAAAAATTTGGTGATCGTTTCACAAGCATTGTAAATGAACTCTCACTTATGGGAAAGTCATACGACAACAAAGAAACAATCTTCTAAACATTAAGATATCTTCCTAGTCCTTGGGATGTCAAAACCATGGTGATGAGAGAATCAAGAGGTTTTCATGAGATGAATTTTCATGATGTCTTTGAAGATCTGAAAACTTATGAGACCGAGATGAACTCAAGAAATGAAGATGATGCCTCAGCTTCAAAAGCTACTAGAGCTCTGGTGACCTCCGTGGAACCGGTAGCTCCAGTACCTGTCAAAACAGTCGAGCAGTTCAGCGATGATGCATTGGACATACATGCTAGGAAGTTTGGAAAATTCATGAAGAAGAATCAATCCAACAATCACTACATCTACAACTATTCAAACGGTAATAAAGCTAACGTTCATTGTTTTAATTGTGATGCTTAGGTCACTACAGGACGAAGTGTCGTAAGCCAATAAGAGATGACAGAAAGCTAGACGATCAAAAATCAAGGGAGCATCATCAGTCAACCAACCACAATAAGGAGATCCAAAAGGCATTGTTAGCGGATGACAACGGAATTAAGTGGGTTCTCAAAGTGATTTAGACAGTGACGATGAAGAAATCAGATGCCTCATGGCAAATGAAGAAGAGGTATTCGACTTTGCCTCTGCGGAGTTCACTCGAGAAGATCTGATCACTAAACTTAATGACATGGTCATTGAGTACAAGAATCTATCTAATCTTGTACCAACCCAGCTAAATATCCAAACTAGCAGAATAATTGAACTATCCTCTGAGAATGAGAAGCTCAAGGAGATAGTTCAACTATTGACTGAAAAAAACGAAAGAACAAAACATTTGATTGTTAAATGTACGAAATCTAGAGATGTTGTGAGCCAGATGACGAGTCATCAAAGACCTCCTAACTGCAAATTCGGTCTAGGCTACGACAACAACAATCCATATGAGTAATGCAAAGAGTTGAAATTCAGTAAAGACAAGCTTCCTTTTATAATCTTTGTCAAGGGTATATCAACTAACAGTGAAGCAGGTCATGATTCAAATAAACCGAAAAAAGAACTGAATTATGTTGGACCAACCGATAAATCACAGTGGCCTAGTCCTGAGAGAAGGAAAGTCAACCTACAGGTTAGGCGAGAACATGATAAAAGGCCAGAAAAAGTTCATCAAAAACCAATATCACAATACAATGAAGCATTCAAAGGGAGACAGAGAGATGTCAAGCCTAATTATAGTAGGATCATTAAGACTAACACCAGGAGATCCATTTGAATAATTCCAAGTATGGATCCCCAAAGGACTAATTAACCATGAACCTAATTAAATATGGGTACCAAAAAGTGTAAATAGTTGTATTTTAAAGGGTAAACAAATTAAACGATTGGAGGACTCTAAATGGTACATGGACAGCGGATGTTTAAGGCATATGACAAGAAACAGTAAACTATTAACCGATATTGTGAAAGAATCTGGTTCAAAGATAATTTTTGGTGACAACTCTAAGGGTAAGGTTGTGGGCAAGGGTAAGATTTTCCGTAGCAACCTAACAATAAATAATGTTATACTCGTTGAAAATTTATACTTTAACCTACTCAGCATAAGTCAGATGTGTGATATAGGATATACTGTTGAATTCCATAAACAAGCATACTTAGTTAAGAATCAACAAGGAAGTACCTTGTTGACTGGGCATAGGATAAGAAATATTTATAAAGTAGACTGGAAGAATAAATGCTCTAATTTTGTCTGCATGATTGACAAAAATGATCAAAACTAGCTTTGGCATAAAAGATTGAATCATTTGAACTTTACAACAATCTACTATATCTGTAGTAAATAATTAGTTCAAGGCATCCCTAATATGAAATTTTCAAAAGAAAAGGTATGTTCTGCTTTTCAAATGGGAAAACAAATCAAATCAACTTTCAAAAGTAAAGGAAATATTTAATCTAACAGATGCTTAAAGCTTTTACACATGGATTTGTTTGGACCAATTAGTATAGCCAGCTTAGGAGGAATGAACTACACTCTACTAATTTTTGATGACTACTCTAGGTTTACTTGGGTTATCTTCTTAGTTTCCAAATATCAATCAACTCCAAACTTAATTAAGATGCTTAAAAGAGTGCAAAATTAAAAATCTACACGTGTTAATAAAATCAGAAGTGATAGAGGCACTGAATTCATTAATAGAGTTTTAATTTCTTATCATGATGAATCTGATTTAGACACGAGTTGTCTAGCGTTAGAACTCCTCAACAAAAGACCGGTTCACAACTTAACATAAATAAACCTTCCATGCAGGAACAAAGAACCGGACCAGTCAAAGTACCCAACCGGATTGAGAAAACCGGCCGGTCAGATGACTCAACCGGTTAAGAAGCTCCACCGGTCAAGTTATCAAACCAACCAGAAACATGACCGCTCAAAAGAAGGCTGGAAATAACAGACAACCGGTCAATAAGCGGAAGTCATCAGGTTAAGTCAAATGACCGACCAGCATAAGAAGATACTTCGGGTATCTGTTGAGAATGATACCAAAGGAACAAACTGAACATTTCCATATTCATATAAGTCTGAGGACAGTCTGCAGGTTGCAGAAGACCGTCCTAAAAAATCTTTCCACTTCAGGATAGATCAGAAAGGCAATCTTCCAAGTACAGACAACTGTTTAACAGACAGTCACCATATTGAGTAAAAGACAAACCTAGCAGGTTTGTCTTACACAATGGAAGATCAGACCGTGAGGTCTGAAAAGTTGACCGCCAGGTCTGAGCAGTTGACCGCCAGGTCTGAATCACTGAACCTCTGCTCAACCAATTAAATTCAAGGAAGTGAAATATGACCGTTGGCATATTTCACCTATAAAAGGAGCAGCTGAAGAAGAGTAAATGGGGGATACAAGAAATTTTAAGGGGGAGACAGTGAATTAATTTACAAGTGATAAGAATGTGTTCTCTCTCTAGAAAAGCCTAAGTGCTAAAGTTGAAGTGTGTATTTACAATTTCGGTGTAAATTGTACGGGTGTTATCGAGCAGGAAATAAGTCTCGATCGGATTGTGTTTGTGTATTCCTTAGTGAATATCCTTCTCGCAGTTTCGAGAGGAAGGGGTGACGTAGGAGTTTTATCTCCGAACATCCATAAAATCCTATCTTGTTATTTACTTTCTGCTAGTTCTACATTCTTACCGATTTGTACTAACCTACTTACACCGCTTTGACCGACTCTACACTATCTAAACCGAATCACCAAGTTACAAAAACCGACCCATCAATTTCCAAACCTGTTATACTCAAAACCGGTTCTGCCTATCCTGTAAGTGTGTTGCTTCAACCTTAAACAAACCTCTTTCGCGCTTGAACCTGGTTTAAGGGTTTGTGACAGTTTGTGTAGTATTGAAACCCCGGTGTTAATCTCTAACCGGATTAATCACCACCATTTGAGTGAGACGCGCTAACCGGCCTTACCCCGGTCCTCCAGCCGCGACCTAGATCCTAACAAAATTAGACCGGTTAATAGAACTTTACACAAACAAATCTCCTATGCAGGAACAGACAAAAAACCGGACCGGTCAAATCACTAAACCGGTTAAGAAACTCAATCGGTCAAACACCTAAACTGACCAGAAACATGACCGCACAAAGAAGGCAAGATCGGTCAAAACAAAGAAGGCCGGAAACACTAGATTGTTGGTCAATAGAAGCCAAGGAATAACCGGAAGCCATCCGGTTAACACAAATAACCGACCAGCATAAGAAGATACTTCGGGTATCTGTTGAGAAAGATACCAAAAGAACAAATTGAACATTGCCATATCCATACAAGTCTGAAGATAGTCTCCAGGCTAAAGAAAACCGTCCTACAAGATCTTTCCACTTCTGGATAAATCAGAAAGGCAATCTTCCAAGTACAGACAACTGTCTAACCGACAGTTACCACATTGAGTAAAAGACAAACCTAGCCGGTTTGACCTACATACTGGAAGACTAGACCGCCAGGTCTGAAAAGTTGACCGCCAGGTCTGAATCACTGAACCTCTGTTCAACCAATCAAATTCAAGGAAATGAAATGTGACCGTTGGCACATTTCACCTATAAAAGGAGGAGTTGAAGAGGAGTAAATGTGGGACACAGTGGACAATTAATTTACAAGTGATAAGATTGTGTTCTATCTCTAGAAAGCTTAAGTGTTAAGTTGAAGTGTGTATTTACAATTTCGGTTAAAATTGTACGGGTGTTATCGAGAAAGAAATAAGTCTCGATCGGATTGTGTTTGTATTCCTTAGTGAATATCCTTCTCGCGGTTTTGAGAGGAAGGGGTGACGTAGGAGTTTTATCTCCGAACATCCATAAAAACCTGTCTTGTTACTTACTTTCTGTCGGTTCTATATTCTAACCGATCTGTACTAACCCATTTACACCGCTATAACCGTTTCAACATTACCTAAACCGAATCACTAAGATCCAAAACCGACCCAGCAACTTCCAAATCTGTCTTATCCAAAACCGGTTCTGCCTATCTCGTGAGTGTGCTGCTTCAACCTGAAACAAATCTCTTCCATGCTTGAACCTGGTTCAAGGGTTTGTGACAGTTTGTGTAGTATTGAAACCCCGGTGTTAATCTCTAACCGGATTAATCACCACCCTTTGAGTGAGACGCGCTGACCGGCCCAGACCCCGGTCCCCCAACCGCGACCTAGATCCTAACAATTGGTATCAGAGCAGTTAGTTTCAATACTCAAGTAAGCATGTCTTTTGATAGGCCACCAATGCTAGAAGGTGATGACTTTGCCAAGTGGAAGGCACGCATGTACCTGCATTTAATCACCATGGATGACGAGATGCAGTTCATCATAGTCGAAGGACTGATAATCATTGACAAGGACATAAAGGACTAGACAGCTGAAGATAGGAGAAGAAACAATCTGGATAACCATGCCAGAAACCGGATCTCCAACGGTGTGGACAGAAACACGTACTGCAAGATGAAAGACTGCAAAACCGCGAAGGAAACATGGGAAACGGTCATTCAGATTCATGTGGGAAATGAAAGAACCAAGGAAAACAAGATAATGGTGGCTACTCAGAAGTTTGAAAGCATCAAGATGAAACCGGGAGAAACAATGAGAGAATACAGTGATCGGTTCACAGGTGTGTTAGATGAGCTAGCAACTCTTGGCAAGAGGTATGATAACAAGGAGGTCATCATGAAAGCGTTAAGATCTCTTCCAAGTGCATGGGATATAAAGACAATGGTGATGAGGGAATCAAACTGCCTAAGCAAGATGAAACTACACGATGTATTTGAAGACCTTAAGGCGTATGAGTTCGAAATGAGATCTAGGACTGAAGAAGAAGTTCCAGCCTCAACCTCAACCAGAGCATTAATCACATCCACAGAACCTGTTACACCTGCACCGATCAGAACCGCTGAACAATTCATCGAGAATGCCATGGAAATGCTTGCACAAAAATTTGGGAGGTTAATGAAAAGATGCCAACCGATAAACAACTACTACTATGGTGATAAATCTAATGTAAGATGCTATAACTGTAACTGTTTGGGACATTTCAAGTGGGAATGCAGAAAACCGAGGAGGGATGACCGGAAACCGGACAATCAAAATAACCGAAATAACTATCAACAAACCGGTGAAGGAAGTGAGGTTCAAAAAGCACTGATAGCCAATGATGGAGGAAGCTTATGGGCTCACAGTGACAGTGATGATGAACTCACATGCCTCATGGCAAATGAGGAACAAGTATTTGACTCTCCTTGTGAAGAATTTACTAAAGATGAGTTATATGATGCATTGAATGATATGGTAGCAGAGTATAAGAACCTACTAACTCTATTACCTAAGTAACCCAATTTTAGAGCCGACCTCATAGTACCTATTCTGACCGAACCAAAGATCATACAACATGATGAAACCTCTACCTTAGAAACCGAATTAGCACATGAACTATCCTCAGAAACCGAACAGTCTAATGAGCTAGTTCAAGAATTGACCGAGGAGGAAAATGCCCGACTCCAGTATAAAATGGCCGCATATAAGAGATCTAGTGAAATGGTAAGAAAAATGTGTAGTTATAAAAGACACCCTACTTGCATGTTTGGTCTAGGTTACAAAAAGAGTAGATCCCAAAGCCAAAAACACTTAGACAAAGTAAGGCTCACAAAGGATGATCTTCCCTTTGTAAGTTTTATAAGAAGTTCCTTAACCGCTGAAGAGGAACTAACTGCCTACTATACGGAAGACAAACTAACCTACGTAGGTCCAACCGATTCTGAGAAATGGCTTCACCCTGAGAAAAGAAAAGTCAATCTATTCAATAAAAGAAGAGCCAATTCACAACCGCATAGAACAAACCAAAGATTATCCCCACACAGGGCCTTCTTAGGAAAACAGAAAGACTCAAAACTGAGTGCAAGAAAAGTAGTTAAGACATTGACCAGGAAAGCTGTCCGATTTGTCAAGTTCTGGATACCCAAGGGACTAATCGCTTGTGGACCCAAGTAAATGTGGGTACCAAATAGTTGTAAATATGTACATTTTGCAGGATTTAAAGAAACGGCTAGGAAACTCTGAATGGTACTTGGATAGCGGTTGCTCCAGGCATATGACCGGGAACAACAATCTTCTAACCGACATCAGAATAGAAACCGGTGCATTAATCACTTTTGGTGACAACTCAAAAGGTAGAACTGTGGGCAAGGGTAAGATTGTCCATGGTAACCTGACAATTGATAATGTACTCTTAGTTGAAAACCTACGTTTTAACCTGCTAAGCATTAGTCAAATGTGTGATGCTGGATACACTGTAGAATTTCTTAAACATGCATGCCTAGTTAAGAATTCTCAAGGTACCATACTAATAACCGGAAATAGGCTAAGAAATATCTACAAGGTAGACTGGAAAACTAAAGTAGAATATCCTGTTTGCATGATAGCCAAGACTGATCAAACCTGGTTGTGGCATAAGAGACTAAACCACTTAAACATGAAAACCTTAAACTACATTCGCGGTAAAAAGTTAGTCGACGGAATTCCTGACATAGTATTTAATAAGGATAAGGTTTGTTCAGCATGTCAAATGGGTAAACAAACTAGGTCAACCTTTAAGAGTGATAAGAAAAATTAAGAATGTTAATTTTTGGAACCGACTAGAAAAACTAAACAGTTGTTAACTTTCATGTGCAGGTGAAGATCAAATCGTATGAACCGGCTGAGACATCATAAACCGGTTGCTGAATTACTTCAAAGAAACCTGTTCCAAGTGATCAAGTCAAAGATCAGAGGAACCGGTTTCTACTTTCTCAAGTGACCGGCCAGCAAAGACAAAAGTTCACATACCAGCCGGATCATATTACACAAGTAACAAAACCGGAAACTTCAATTTACAAGAGTGACGTAACATGACGAAATAGACGTGTCTCGAAGGAATAAAAGAAGATCAGATCCGATCGGAAGCATGCGAGGAAAGCAATGATGCTTTACTGATCCGATGTTGACAACCGGAAGTGCATGCCTGACACGTGTTCGAATCTGCAAACCGGCAACGTCACAGTTTCCTCAGAGTTGTCTGCATGATTGCCAAGTGTTGAGGAAGGTGAAACGTGCAAGTAATCTCCCTGCACCGGCGTGATGATGATCAACCAATCCAGAGGAGAGAGAAGAAAATGACCGTTGGATCTCATCAGCTATAAAAGGAAGATGAAACGTCTTCATTTAATGCGAATCAATCAAGCAAGAAAACCATTCAATACAAGAGAAACGATAAGTTATAAAGATTCTAGAGAGATAAACTTGTACGATCCAAAAACCGGTGTGTCATAAAGCGGAAGCTTTTTGTGTGTGTTTGTGTTGAGTTATTGTATTACATCAAAGAGTGAGTTGGTGTAACCGGCGAGTAGCGAGTTGGGCTCGACCGGCAGTGTTGTTGTAACTATAAAAGTTAGTGGAGATCATTCTCATAATCTGAGAAGAAGGGGTGACGTAGGAGGGTTTGCTTCGAACATCCATAAAAAATCCTGTCTCGTGTTCTTTCCTTCGTTTCATTACTTACTCACTTAAATTAACCGAAATATAACCATATCACTCCTTATATCAAAAACCGGTCCACTAACATTTCTAAAACCGACTCCTCCTAAACATCATCTAAGTCGCATACGTTGCTTCAGGCTGAAACAAACATTTCCGCCCTTGAACCTAGTTCAAGAGTCTGTGACAGTTTGTGTAGTGCTAAGAACGGTTATAGTCTCTAACCGGACTATCACCAAAGTGTTGTGTGTGTTGTAAGAGGCCACCCTTCCTAAAACTGGAAACACCCCGGTCCTCCAAGGGCGTCCCCGATCCTAACAAAGAGTAAAGGACACATTCAATCTAACCGATGCTTAGATCTTCTTCACATGGATTTATTTGGACCGATTCAGGCCATCAGCCTAGGAGGTATGCTTTATACTATGGTAGTTGTTGATGATTACTCTAGATATACATGGGTAATATTTCTACCATCTAAAAGTGAAACCGCATCAAATTTGATCACACTACTTAAACGTTTGCAAAATGAAAAATTAACACGCATTAATAGCATTGAAGTGATAGAGGTACCAAATTTACAAATAGTACTTTAAATGCATTTCTTGATGAATCCGGTATTAGACACGAGTTGTCTAGTGCTAGGACTCCTCAACAGAACGGCCTGGCTGAGAGAAGAAACCGAACTCTGAAGGAAGTCGCACGGTCCATGATAGCCGATTCGGGTAGTGCTAGGACTCCTCAACAGAACGGCCTGGCTGAGAGAAGAAACCGAACTCTGAAGGAAGTCGCACGGTCCATGATAGCCGATTCGGGTATTGCTCAAAAATTTTGGGTTTAGGCTATCAATACTGCATGTTACACACAAAACCGGTCTTTGATTAATAAGTTTCACAACAAAACACCTTATGAGGCACATCTACAAGGCTATAGATGATAGCACCTTGAACAAAATATCAGACTGTGATAATGCAAAGGAAGCCTGGGAAACGATCATTCAGATCCATGAGGGAAACGAAAGAACAAAGGAGAACAAAATATTGGTGGCTACTCAGAAATATGAAAATATCAGGATGAAACCGGGGGAAAATATGAAGGAATTCAGCAACCGGTTCACCAGTGTGGTCAACGAGCTTCAAACACTCGGAAAGAAATATGACAACCGAGAAGTAATTATCAAAGCCTTAAGATCTCTGCCAAGCACTTGGGATATCAAGACCATGGTAATGAGGGAATAAAGCACCCTCGGGCACATGAAGTTGCATGATGTATTCGAGGATCTAAAAACCTACGAGTTCGAGATCAAATCTCGGATCGAAGATGAAGCATCCACATCAACCGCAACCAGAGCTTTGGTTACATCGGTGGAACCGGCGGTCCAAGTATCAACCGTTCCGGCTCCAGTCAAAAGCGCTGATCAAATCAGTGAAGATGTGATGGCGATGCTAGCTCAGAAATTTGGGAGATTCATGAAGAAGAGCCAGCCACCATCTAACAACGATTTTAATTATAATTATGTAGATAAATCAAATAAACGATGCTACAATTGTGACGGTTTTGGATATTTCAGGTCAGAATGTAGAAACCAAGGAGAGACGATAGAAAACCGGAAGGAAACTATCAAGGAAACAACTATCAAGGGAACCGGTACCAGGGAAACAACCACCAAGGAAATAACTACCGGAGAAATAACAACCAACGAAATGACTACCGGAGAAACGATAATCAGCATACAGACGAAGGAAAGGAGATTCAAAAAGCACTCATTGCATCCGACGGTGGAAGCGAGTGGGCCTACTCCGATAATGAAGACAATGAAGAAAAAGTGATTTACTTCATGGCAAACGACGAAGAGGTATTTTATTTCTCCTCTGACGAGTTTACCAAAGAGGATTTGATTTCTGCACTCAACGAAATGGTTGCTGGGTTCAGAAACATATTTGTGTACATATCGACTCCGGTAGAATCTAAAACCGTACAATCAAATAATGTCTCTGTTAAAACATGTGAAATCGAAATGTATGAACCGGATGAACTATTCTCTGATAATGAGAAGACAGTTCAACCGGTAACTGAAACCGATGAACGAGAAATGTACGTCACGACTGCGTGGGAGAGATCACGTCTAGCTGTAAAACAAATGTGTAATTATAAAAGACACCCTAAGTGTAGGTTTGGTATCGGTTACGAACCAAATAAACAAAATGAATCAAAACAACCTAACGGGATGAAACTCACGAAAAACAATCTTCCATTTATACAATTTGTCAAGAGTTCAAAAACCGAAAATGACTTAAATCCGGAAGAAAAACTTAAGTATGTAAGCCCTACTGAATCAGAAAGCTGGCTTCATCCTGAGAGAAGGAAAGCCAACCGGAAACCAAATAAAACTCGACCTCAAAGAAACTCATCACAACATAAGGCATTCTTGAGCAACAGTCAAGAAGTTAAGCCAAATATTATAAAAACAGAAACCGGGAAAGTGATCCGACTTATTCAAGTCTGGATCCCAAAGGGACTAATCAACCATGGACCCAACTGAATGTGGGTACCAAAAGGGTGTAAATAACTTTCTGTTGCAGGTCAGGAGGAGCAACCGGCTAAAGAATTCGGAATGGTACCTGGACAGTGGATGCTCAAGACATATGACCGGAAACGAAGAGCTACTAACCGACATCAAGTATGAAACCGGAGCAATCATAACATTCGGGGACAACTCGAAAGGTAAAACCGTGGGCAAGGGTAAGATTGTCCATGGTAATCTATCCATAAGTAATGTATTGCTGGTAGAAGAACTGCGCTTTAACTTGTTAAGTATAAGTCAAATGTGTGATGTGGGTTACAAAGTTGAATTTCATAAAAACGCATGTTTAGTTAAAAATCAGAATAATGATATTCTTCTAACTGGTAACCGAATGGGAAATATTTACAAAGTAAATTGGAAAACTGATTTTGAAAAACTTGTGTGTATGATAGCCGGAAATGATCCAAACTGGCTTTGGCATAAACGGTTAAATCATTTGAATTTCAAAACGATTAACTTCATATGTTCCAAGGAACTAGTTCACGGTTTTCCAAATGTTAAGTTCTCAAAAGATAAAGTATGTGTTGCATGTCAAATGGGCAAACAAGTAAAGTCATCTTTCAAAAGTAAAGGAAACTATCAATCTGAACGATGCTTAGAACTTTTGTATATGGATTTGTTTGGTCCGGTTAAAGTAACTAGTTTAGGAGGCATGCATTATACTATGGTAGTTATTGATGATTATTCTAAATTTACTTGGGTAACTTTTCTAGCTTCTAAAAGCCAAGCAACTCCAAACCTGATTAAACTGACTTTGAGAATACAAAATGAAAAATCTATTCGAGTAAACAAAATCAGAAGTGATAGAGGAACTGAATTTATAAACAGCAATTTAACTACTTTTCTTGACGATTCCTGTATTAGACACGAGTTGTCTAGTGCCAGAACTCCTCAACAAAACGGCCTGGCTGAGAGAAGAAACCGAACTCTCAAGGAAGTCGCAAGGTCAATGATAGCTGATTCGGGCATTGCTCAAAAGTTTTGGGCTGAAGCTATCAATACCGCATGCTACACACAAAACCGATCTTTGGTAACTAAACGTTTTTCCAAAACCCCTTTTGAAATTTACTATGATCAAATTCCAAGCGTACGGTATTTTCGAATTTTTGGTAGCAAATCTTTTGTTCACAATAACGGCAAGAATTACTTGACCGCTTTTGATGCTAAATCCGATGAGGGAATGATGTTGGGATATTCAGCTGTGAGTAAAGCCTACAGAATATACAATACTAGGACTTTAACAGTTGAAGAAACCGCACACGTTGTTTTCGATGAATCGGTTGAACGAAACACTGCATTACCATTCGATCTTCACAACATAATGGAAAATTTCAATATCTATTCTGATGATGAAGACGAGGTTCCGGTTTTTAGACGATTTGTCAAGGACCAAGCGGTTGATGCTGAAACTCAGCTTGATCAAGCTTCTTTACCGCAGAAAGTTGACTCTTCAGTTTCTACTGGAGAAATCGGTCGGTCTTACTCTGTTCAACCTACCGATCAGTCTAACCTTGATCAGCCAACCGAAAGCTTCATAGACACGTCTCAGATTAACCTCAGAAGGAACAAAAATCACCCTCTTGAACTAGTAATAGGTAACATATCCTCACCCGTCCGAACTAGGCAACAGAATTTGGATCACTATGAAAACTCAGCTTTCATGTCACAAATTGAGCCGAAAAAGGTGGATGAAGCATTGTCAGATCCCGATTAGATTCTAGCAATGCAAGAGGAATTAAACGAGTTTGAGAGGAATAAAGTCTGGTACCTAGTTCCTAAACCGAAAAACAAACCGGTTATAGAAACACGATGGGTATTCAGAAATAAACTCAATGAAGACGGTTTAGTTACGAGGAACAAAGTCCGGTTAGTGGCTCAAGGCTATAAACAGGAAGAAGGCATTGATTTTGAAGAATCATTTGCCCCTGTAGCTAGACTTGAGGCCATTAGAATATTTTTAGCATATGCAGCTTATAAAAATTTCAAAGTTTTTTTCAAATGGATGTTAAAAGTGCTTTTCTAAATGGTAAAGTAAATGAAGAGGTATATGTTAATCAACCTCCAGGTTTCAAAAACCCAGAACACGAAAATCATGTTTACCGGCTGAACAAAGCCCTTTACGGTTCGAAACAAGCTTCAAGAGCTTGGTATGATACATTGACACAATTTTTATTTGATCACAAATTCACAATAGGTTCGGTAGACAAAACACTTTTCAAATTTGAAAGAAAGGAACAAAAACTACTTGTTCAGATTTATGTCGATGATATTATATTCGGATCAACCGATCCAAAGTTATGTGATAAGTTTTCAAAGATGATGAATGACAAATTTCAAATGAGTATGATGGGAGAATTGAGTTTCTTTCTAGGACTTCAGGTTAAGCAGATTGAAGCCGGCACCTTCATAAGCCAACCGAAGTATACAGCCGAACTGTTGAAGAAATTTGGAATGGATACATGCGCTGAAGCGGCTACGCCAATGAGTCCTTCTGTAAAACTAGACAAAGATGATGATGGTCAAGCCGTTGACATCACAGCATATCGAGGAATGATCGGATCACTGCTATATCTAACAGCCAGCCGACCTGACATTCTGTTTGCGGTTGGAGTATGCGGAAGATTTCAAGCAAATCTAAAGCAATCACATTATACTGCGGCCAAAAGAATCTTAAAATATCTGAAGGGAACTCAGAAAGTGGGACTCTAGTATCCAAAAGACTCGAGTTTCAATCTTATAAGCTATTCAGACGCCGACTATGCAGGATGCAAAATTGATAGAAAGAGCACAAGTGGAACCTGTCAGTTCTTAGGTGACCGGTTAGTCACCTGGAGCAGCAAGAAACAAACATCTGTTGCAACATCAACCGTAGAGGCAGAGTACATAGCAGCCGGAAGCTGCTATGCACAACTTCTCTGGATCCAACAGCAACTAAGAGACTTCGGGATAGAAGCCAAGGAATCTCCAATTTTCTGTGACAACACCAGTGCTATAGCGATTACATACAATCTGGTGTTGCACTCAAGAACAAAGCATATCGATATAAGACACCATTTCATCCGGGAGCACGTTTAGGAGAAACACATCCGGCTGGAATATGTCTCGACCGAGCAACAAGTAGCGTATATATTCACAAAACCGCTACAGGAAGCTAAGTTTTCTCACTTTCGAAATATTTTGGGAATTACTAATGTTAATCAACTCATATCATGATTATGCATGCATACTAAGTGACAATGAGAAACCGGGATATGTGTTTAGGGAGAAGCTCTCGCTTCTCAAACCATATTCAAATAGGCCATTGATAATTCAAGAATGCTAACCGGGAGGAAGTCTCCGGCTATGCCCGATTACTTCATAACTTCAAATCACATGTATACTTACTATACGGTTGAAATAATCAGGTTAAAATGGATATACTCAATCCAAAGTTGAACAAATGTTGACATAACTCAACATTTCTTCACAATCGGAACAAAATATCCAACTAAAACCAGTCATGGAAAACCGCTTAGTACAAATGCATTCTAGTCTGATGGAATGAACTTCTCCGGTTAACTGGGATGACTAACTGAGTTTTCATGCATATCCTGAAAAATGAAGTCTGTCATAAATGAAAACAGTCTACCACAATCGAGATGACGACATGTGTCCATCATCAAGAGAGGGAGACTCACATCTTGTCAACAGATTTTTGTAATCATGAATATCTTGGTAATAATTAGTTTTTGCCTTGGAAATAAACATTATTTACTTCAACAAGTTAAAGCCTATTAAATAACTGATGACATCATCAAGCATGCTTAACCTACTAATCTAGCCGAACCCCTGGCTATATAAACCACCCTTAAACCTTCACAAATCATCACAAAATTACTATTCACAAAAACGGTCTTGAGCTTAAAACTCTCTCTCAAGAACATGAACTCCAACTCTCTAGCAAGGAAGATTCTATTGGAGGATTTTAACACAATCTACAAATATGAAGAACATGAGGTTAGAGAAATGTTCTTAGCCGTTGAAAGAAGCGGGCTAAGAGGCTTCCTCGAAAATAAATTCATTCTCGACTACCTAGTAGTCGAAGAACTCTTCCAAACCGCAAAGGAAGTGCATCGAGACATAATCGTTGCACAAGTTTACGGTCAGAAATTTCTATTCAGCGAGACGGATTTCGCTGAATACTACGGTTTACCAACTGAAGGGGTAACCGACTTAACCTACTCTCCGGTGACCATGGAAGAAATGTGTCGTCAGTTCTCAAACTCTGACATCCCGGTTAGACCCTGGGGTGCTAAAAGCCAACTCTCTCACAAGTACCAGCTTCTTTGTGAGATTCTGGGAAAGTCCATCTTGGGCAGAGAGAAAAGCTATTATTACACCCAAAGGCTTTTTGAGATGATGATTGATGTAACGATTGGGACACCGGTTAATTGGTCCTGCATCATCTTCAGCAACATGAAGAAAATGCTCCTCTCAAACAAAACCGGCTACGCTCCTCAGCTGAGCGGTTTTTGTGCCAGTCTGGACATCCACTCCGGACCTTTCGTAACCCTCCATCCAAGGCATGTGCTCACTAAGGAAAGAGTACAAGAGATGGTCGACCGGTGGGAAGCAGTTAAGGCTAAAAGAAATCAAGCAGCCGAATCATCTAACGTTTAGCCTGTCTACCCTTCTGTCTCCTTTCTTTTTCTTTTCCAAAACCGGTAATTTTGTTGTACTACCGGTTTGGTGCCACAATTAATGAAGCTTATTTCCTTCCTCTTTAATCTAAAATCTAAATATCATAAATGATCAAACATTTAATGCGTCGTACCAAATCAAATCAAATCACTCTTGAAAACAGAAATCTTCATTTTCAATAAGCATGCCTGATTTGATTTGACAAGACATGTCTTTATTCTCTTGAAAACTCACAAGTCATTAATGACTAGACATAAACGGTCAGATTTTCAAATATCCTCATTAAATGCATCCAACCGTTCAAGCTATAAAAGGGGACTCAATATTCCATCTTCAAAACACGTCTTCATTCACCCCTCTCTCTCTAAAAGCTTGAAAAATCAGAAAATCCCTCCAACCTTTCTCACTCTTTTCGATCACAATGTTTGCTGAACTTAGGAACACCCTCATCGTCGACTTCGAAGACATAAAAGACAGTAAATATCATGAATGCATCTTCCAACCGATCGTAGAATCGGGGCTTCAGGGATTCCTCAAAGGCTCAGACACCATCCTCGTAGAGGAGGTGTGCGAGTTTTTCAATAATGGACACATTCTAGATGATGGAAGCATTCGCACCATCATCGACGGTCAATTTCTTCGGATTACCGAAGACCAGTTTGCAAACTTCTTTCACCTTCCAACCGAAGGCTTTTCTGACTTTCCAACGCCATTCCTTCCGGCTAAGGAAGACTTCTTCCAGATCTTCTCTTCCTCCAACGTACCGATCAAGGACTTTGGGAAGAAAGAGAAACTTGCTCCTCACTATCAAGTCTTGCATTATTTGGTTCAAAGGTCTATCATGGGCCGAATGCCAAACCAGAACTACAACCGGGAGGCATTCGACATTATGATAGCCATCATCCGCAACTCGTCAATCAACTGGGCAACCTACCTCTTCAACAACCTGAAGTCACTCATAACCGCTTCAAGGGGAAGGACCAGTTTCGCTCCTCAAATCACCCGGTTTCTGATGGCCCAGCACCGCTACCTTGAACCCGGTGTTCCGGTCGGACCATCCAACACCATCACCATATTCATGCTGGACAGATGGATATCGAGGATTGAGGAACGGACACCCAACAACACCGTGAACAAGTGGTTCGACAGAATGGTGGAAGGGGATTGGTTTAAAGAAAACTAAGTTATTTGTCTTTCTTTCTGGTTTTTGGTCATTTTGTTGTACGACCAAAACCGCTTGATGTTAACTTTCTATCATTTATAAAAAATCTCTAAGTTTAAAGTCTCCGGTTCTCTGTCCATATCTTTCTTTCCGGCTCTTAAAATCTAATAAACACAAAACCTCATGTTAAACGAAACTTCCGGTTAACGATACATCAAGTAAAACCGGAATCTCAAGCAAAACGTAAAGTTTGAAAAACTTACCGCCCACGGTTTTTACCTCCCAAAATTTACCGCCCATTGATTTTCCACATTTACCGCCGAAAGTTACTGAAATAACTTTTGAAGGGAAAGTTGGCGCCAAAACACTATCAAGTGACGGTTTATCTTCCAACCGTTCGGAACCGTCGTCTATATAAGTTCAAATCAGCCCATTCGTCACATACGCTTTCTCTCTCTAAAATTTTCAGATCTTCAAAGGCATTCTAAACTCCGATCATCATCGTTCTTCATCTTTTCCTCTCAAAATCTACCATGGCTCTAGGCAAAGCACCCTTCCAATGGATGTTGCAGGTCGATTTCGCAGACATTGATGAACACGCTGGAGATAAAAATAAAGCTGTTCTTCAATCTCTAATAGAGATTCGGGGTTGGAGGAGTTCTTATCTGGTCCATTCATTGTGCATCCGACGGCGGTAATGGAGTTTCTAGCGACGGCGACGCTAACAAAGAGGAAGGTCTCCACCACCGTCAACGGCAAGGAAATTTTGATCACCGAGGAGCTATTTTCTGAAGCCCTCGGTTTGCCCAACACCGGTTTGGATCTCAAAACCGACCTAACCGATGCAGAGTCTAATGCTGTCTGGTTGGTGATATCGGTTAAAGATCAGGATTTGGTGATTCACTCAAGCCGGAAGAACAAGCTGAAACCAGAGTTCAGGTGGCTGCTGAACATCATCGCTCGCTCAATTCAAGGAAGAGGAGGTAACTTCGATAACCTGACGAAACTTACACTCAAAATGATGATGGCCATTGTCCGCGGTGACAAGGTAGATTGGGGAGCCGTCATCTTCGAAGAATTCTGTGAGATGGTGATTCAAAAGGATGGCCGAGTTCAGGCCTTCGCAATGTAGATCGTCAAAATTCTCAAGTTCCTCAAGATAGAACTTGGTGAAGGTGAACCGCTCCAACCCAACAATATTCTCAACTCCGAGTCGATGATTGAGAAGCCCGACAAAGCGGTTAAACCTAAGTCCTCCAGAACAAAATCTTCCAAGGGGACCAGTTCTTCCGCTCCGGCTAAAGAATGTTCAAAACAAAAGAAACCGAAGAGAAAGGCGGTTGAAACCGAAGCCACACAAGAAACGAAGGGGAGGAAGAAGTCCTCTGCAAAGAAAAGCTCTAGCAAGTCGGCGGACTCCGAGAAAACCCTCTCCTCGGACAATCCACCAGAGAGAACCGGAGACATCTTCCAACCCATCCCCATCAACACTGTTCGTCCTATTCCTGTTCACTCTAACTCACTAGGGCAAACCGAACCCTCGGGGAGTCACAAAACCGAGTCAGCATCAAAGGAGGAAGCAGAGGTAAGTATCAACTCTGAAAACTCCAAGTCCCCAAGCAAAAGGATCGAAGAGGTAATAGCCGACGTAGGCTTAAATACCTCTGAAGCTATTGAGGACATAGTCCAAAATATTGCAAGGGAAACCGATGAAGATGAGTCAAGTCGTCGTAAGTCAGTTGATCAGGTTGAGATACCCGATCAAAGTGAAGTTCAACCGGTCGAAGAAACGGCCAAAACCGCAAACATTACTCCTCCAGCTCAGGAGGGTAACTCTGAAGAACATGAACCATCTGGTTCCGTAGGGAACAAGTCAGTTCCAGATGTCACAATAAACTAATCGGCTCAAGATGGGCCAATCGATTCAGCACACATACCTGAAGGGTCAGTTCAGGTTAACAAAGGAAAAGAGATCCTTATTGAAGATTCAACGGTGATGGGAAAAGGCACCTTGCAAACCGGTCCCCAACCAGAAACTTTAATCGGGGACAAGGCCACTCTTTCAACAGAACAAGAGGATGAATTGTTCGAGGAGCTCATCAGAGATATGAACAAAAGTGCCAGTGAAATGATATCACCATATCTCCTATGGGTACAGCTTCGTTGTGAGACAAAGCTGTCGGATATGGCTCCAGGGATGAGCGGAAACAAGCACTGGGATAGACTCATAAAATTAGAAGAAATGCCTCTCAAACTGGCTCATACCAATCTTATTCAACCCGCCTTCAGCAAAACCGCGGTAATTCGCGAATTCGCTCGGTTACAAGCAATTGAGAATGCATTAAAGGAAGTGGAAGGAGCAACGCTAACTCCGATTGAAATGAAGATGTCTGAACGGTTTCATCCGGTATGGGAAAAGCTCATGCAAAGCCTTGACCATCTGGATGCACAATGGAGAAACGGCTGCCGACACCAACTGAGCAATGCTGACCTATATAAGAGTAAGACCTTCTTTGTTGTCGGGGAGACGTCTAGAACAGCGGAAAACCAGGAACGAAATCCTCTTCAAAACACTAAGGCTCCAGAACTGGTTCAGATACAACAGGCGGTGATTGATACCATTGAGTCATGTCTTGGAAATTACAAAACTGCAACCGATGAGAGGATTGCAACAGCTGAAGCGAATTTGTCAAACACTATACAGGGATCTGTTCAAACCGAAATAGCCAACACCGTTCGAACATCTATCAAATCCATGATAGATGAGGCTGTGCAAACATCCGTCAAATCCTTGATCGCAGAATTCATCCAAACCGCAACCGCTCCTCTAGTAGATATGTTGTAGGCCATAGCTCTTCAAATTGCGGAGTTGTCCAAAATCCAAGTAAGCAAGACTCAAGAGCAAATCGAGTCTGACGCCGAAACCGCTAAGAGGCTGCAAGAAGAAGAAAGGGAAAGGGAACGGCTGCAGAAAGAAATTGAGGAGAAAGATCACGAGTTTGCACAGAAATGCAACGAGGAAGAACAGGCAGCCATCCAGGAACCCACACCGGCTCAACCGTCTACCACACCGGCTCAACCGTCTCATGCTATGAAAACACGAAACAAGAAGAAACGGAAGGCGGTTGCGGAGGTAATAAAGCGGGCAGAACAAAGCAGCCAAAGAGTAATTGTACCGGTCGGGCTGAACGTGCAACCTGTTGCTGATGAAGAAGAAGATGAAGAAGAAGAAGATATCGAAGAACTTAATTGGCGCAAGAAGAGGACACTTGAAATGTCAACCGCAATTCCAAGCTCTAGACCAATTGTCGCTCAACCGCCTCATCAACCAAAACCAGTCTGTACCGGTTTTGGATTCGGCAAAAAGACTCATGCATCTCAAGTGTATGGGCTGGATTTCAGATTGACGCTGAAAGACGCGACAGGGAGTGGAAGGCAAAAGAAGAGGAAGAAAGAAGGCGGCTTGAAAAAGAACTGGAGAAAGAACTTGAAAAGGGGGGACCATCCAAGCCTTAGTCTTTTTTTCTTTCTTTAAAAACAACTTATGTTTAACTTTGTTTCAGAACTTAGTCGTTCTATCATACTTTTGAAGTTATTAATCTTTACATACCTTTTGGAAAACTCAAACACATGTTTTTGAAAATTTTCTTCAAACAGAAAATAATCAAAAGGGAGAAATCGCTAAACAAGTTTTTCAAACCGGCCACACATTACAAGTTTTGAATATTTATTCTAAATAATCAAAAAGGGAGAAATTGATAAGAAAAATTAAGAAAGTTAATTTTTAAACCGGCCACATATTACAAGTTTTGAATATTTATTCTAAATAATCAAAAAGGGAGAAATTGATAAGAAAAATTAAGAAAGTTAATTTTTGGAACCGGCTAGAAAAACTAAACAGTTGTTAACTTTCATGTGCAGGTGAAGATCAAATCGTATGAACCGGCTGAGCCATCATAAACCGGTTGCTGAATTACTTCAAAGAAACCTGTTCCAAGTGATCAAGTCAAAGATCAGAGGAACCGGTTTCTACTTTCTCAAGTGACCGGCCAGCAAAGACAAAAGTTCACATACCAGCCGGATCATATTACACAAGTAACAAAACCGGAAACTTCAATTTACAAGAGTGACGTAACATGACGAAATAGACGTGTCTCGAAGGAATAAAAGAAGATCAGATCCGATCGGAAGCATGCGAGGAAAGCAATGATGGTTTACTGATCCAATGTTGACAACCGGAAGTGCATGCCTGACACGTGTTCGAATCTGCAAACCGGAAACGTCACACTTTCCTCAGAGTTGTCTGCATGATTACCAAGTGTTGAGGAAGGTGAAATGTGCAAGTAATCTCCCTGCACCGGCGTGATGATGATCAACCAATCCAGAAGAGAGAGAAGAAAATGACCGTTGGATCTCATCAGCTATAAAAGGAAGATGAAACGTCTTCATTTAATGCGAATCAATCAAGCAAGAAAACCATTCAATACAAGAGAAACGATAAGTTATAAAGATTATAGAGAGATAAACTTGTACGATCCAAAAACCGGTGTGTCATAAACCGGAAGCTTTTTGTGTGTGTTTGTGTTGAGTTATTGTATTACTTCAAAGAGTGAGTTGGTGTAACCGGCGAGTAGCGAGTTGGGCTCGACCGGCAGTGTTGTTGTAACTATAAAAGTTAGTGGAGATCCTTCTCATAATCTGAGAAGAAGGAGTGACGTAGGAGGGTTTGCTCCGAACATCCATAAAAAATCTTGTCTCGTGTTCTTTCCTTCGTTTCATTACTTACTCACTTAAATTAACCGAAATATAACCATATCACTCCTTATATCAAAAACCGGTCCACTCGCATTTCTAAAACCGACTCCTCCTAAACATCATCTAAGTCGCATACGTTGCTTCAGGCTGAAACAGACATTTCCGCCCTTGAACCCAGTTCAAGAGTCTGTGACAGTTTGTGTAGTGCTAAGAACGGTTATAGTCTCTAACCGGACTATCACCAAAGTGTTGTGTGTGTTGTAAGAGGCCACCCTTCCTAAAACCGGAAACACCCCGGTCCTCCAAGGGCGTCCCCGATCTTAACAAAGAGTAAATGACACATTCAATCTAACCGATGCTTAGATCTTCTTCACATGGATTTATTTGGACCGATTCAGGTCATCAGCCTAGGAGGTATGCTTTATACTATGGTAGTTGTTGATGATTACTCAAGATATACATGGGTAATATTTCTACCATCCAAACGTGAAACCGCATCAAATTTGATCACACTGCTTAAACGTTTGCAAAATGAAAAATCAACACGCATTAATAGCATTAGAAGTGATAGAGGTACCAAATTTACAAATAGTACTTTAAATGCATTTCTTGATGAATCCGGTATTAGACACGAGTTGTCTAGTGCTAGGACTCCTCAATAGAACGGCCTGGCCGAGAGAAGAAACCGAACTCTCAAGGAAGTCGCACGGTCCATGATAGCCGATTCGGGTATTGCTCAAAAATTTTGGGTTGAGGCTATCAATACTGCATGTTACACACAAAACCGGTCTTTGATTAATAAGTTTCACAACAAAACACCTTATGAGGTTTATTTTAACAGGGTTCCCAACCTTAAGTACCTTAAGATTTTCGGTTGTAAATGCTACATTCATATAAATGGTAAAACCTATCTATCTGTTTTCGATGCAAAATCCGATACTAGGATCATGTTAGGTTACTCAGCAGTGAGTAAAGCATATAGAGTATATAACAATAGAACCTTAACCGTGGAGGAATCACTTCATGTTGTTTTCGATGAATCGGTTGAAAGTAATACTACATCATGCTTTGATCTACACAACAGACTGGAAAATAACAATATCCATTCTGATAGTGAAGATGAAATTCTGGTTTTCAGGCGGTTTGTCCATGATCAAATGGGTAATGATGAAACCCAGCCGGATCAAGCTGTCCCACGACAGGAAAGCTGACACTTCGGTCTAAACCGAGGAAATCGGTCGGTCTGACATCCTTGCTCAGCCTACCGATATGTCTAGCCTTGATCAAGTAAACGGTAATTTGGTAGACATCCCTGAACCGAACCTCAAAAGGAAAACTAAGCATCCTCCTGAGCTAATCATAGGTGATCCTTCAGAACCTGTTCGAACTATGCGTCAAATCACGGAGGAATACTTTAATTCCGCTTTTATATCCCAGATTGAGCCGAAATGAGTGGATGAAGCATTGTTAGATCCGGATTGGATCTTGGGAATGCAAGAAGAGTTAAACCAGTTTGAGAGTAACAAAGTCTGGTACCTAGTCCCTAGACCGAAAGATCAACCGGTCATAGGAACAAGATGGGTATTTAGAAATAAACTCAATGAAGACGGTTTGGTCACGAGGAACAAAGCCAGATTAGTGGCACAAGGATACAAACAGGAAGAAGGCATTGATTTTGAAGAATCATTTGCCCCTGTAGCTAGGATTGAGGCTATTAGGATTTTTCTAGCTTTTGCTGCCTTCAAAAATTTTAAGGTTTTCCAAATGGATGTTAAAAGTGCATTTTTGAATGGTGACCTACGTGAAGAGGTATATGTTGAACAACCACCCGGTTTCAAAAATGTTGAACTACCCAACCATGTATACCGGTTAAACAAAGCTTTATACGGTCTAAAGCAAGCTTCTAGAGCCTGGTATGACACACTAACCGCATTTTTGTTAAAACATGACTTCACCATCGGTTCGGTGGATAAAACGTTATTTAAGTTTGAGAAAAAGGAACATATCCTACTTGTTCAAATCTATGTAGATGATATCATCTTCGGTTCAACCGATCCTAAGCTATGTGATAAATTCTCAACCCTGATGACTAACAAATTTGAAATGAGTATGATGGGAGAATTAAGTTTCTTCCTAGGTCTTCAAGTTAAGCAACTCAAAGAAGGAACTTTCATTATCCAACCCAAGTACACTAAAGAACTGTTAAAGAAATTTGGGATGGATACATGCTCCTCAGTCGCTACTCCAATAAGTTCATCGGTCAAATTGGACATAGATGATGAGGGTCAAGAAGTAGACCTAACCGCTTACCGAGGCATCATCGGCTCTCTTCTATACCTGACAGCAAGTAGACCGGATATTCTATTTGCAGTCGGTGTGTGTGTAAGATTCCAGGCCAACCCAAAACATTCCCACTACACAGCCGCAAAGCGAATTTTGAAATACCTTAAGATTCGGTGTGTGTGTAAGCGAATTTGCAGTCGGTGTGTGTGTAAGATTCCAGGCCAACCCAAAACTCCTGACGTCGGTTTGTGGTATCCAAAGGATTCATCCTTTAACCTAACAAGGTATTCAGATGCAGACTATGCAGGTTGCAAGGTTGATAGAAAAAGCACCAGTGGAACATGCAAATTTCTAGGTGATCGGCTTGTTTCATGGCATAGCAAGAAATAAACATCAGTTGCCACATCAACCGCAGAAGCTGAATATCTGGCGGCCGGAAGCCGTTGTTCACAACTTCTTTGGATCCAACAACAACAGAAGGATTTCCGTATCATAGCCGAAGAATCTCCAATCTTCTGTGATAACACAAATGCAATAGCGATCACCTACAATATGGTTTTACACTCCAGAACCAAGCACATTGACATAAGGCATCACTTCATTCGGGAACATGTCATGTTGAAGCATATCCTGCTGGAATACGTATCTACAGATCAACAAGTAGCCGATATTTTCACAAAGCCCCTGCAGGAAGCTAAGTTTTCTCAATTCAGACTCACACTCGGTTTAACCGATATTAATCAAATTATTCCTAAGGATGCTTAAAAAGGGAAATCGGTTCGGACAGACAAAACCGGTAGTTCCTCCTAAATTGTCGGATTTCAAATTTCCCAAGGTATCTATGGAAGAACCGCCTGGTCTATCAGTCAAAGTAAACCGACCGGTTATTTAGTGCATGCACCAAATAACCGCATCGGGACGAACAACTAATAACTGAACGGTTCGGAAATAGTTTATCTCAAATTATTTGGCCTTCGAACAAAAGTGGAATAATTACCTGCGTTTAAACTTATCTGTCCTGAAAAATTACCTTTTCAAAGTAAAATGGTCACACCTCAAAAGACGTGAAGATTTGATATCTTTCATGGTCCATGTCTATGACCAACATCCTAGGTTGTAGACATGCTTATTTCATGCAAAACTCTTTACCCTGTGGTTAATAGACATTATTACCTGTGACACATTGGATAATAAGATCCTCTCTCCACTAGTATATAAGTTAAGCAAACCTTAAACAAAACAATCACAAGATACAACTTATTCTCTCACTAAGACAAAATGTCTCAGTTTCCAAACATCCTTCAAGTGGACTTCAAATCTGCTCTAAGTACTGAACACTACGATGTCTTCAAAATGATCAAGTCACTTGAAGACACTGGTCTCCAACACTTTCTAGATGACAAACATGTCATCTATTCTGAATCTGTTCTGGAGTTCTTCTACAACGCCAGGGTTTTTCGTGGAACTCCTCACTTTGACACACATATTCAGTCAAAAGTGGGAGGGATTGTATTCGACTTTACCGAAAATGACTTTGCAAAATGCTTTGACCTACCAAAGCAAGGGCTGACCGACCTTAATGTACCGGCTGAACTAAAAGCCGAGATCTCCTTAGCCTTTGCCCGGTCAAGTCAGCTAGTTGATGACCACGGTGCCAAGTCACTGTTGAAAGATGAATACCAGCTTCTCAACGACGTGATCGGTCGAGGCATCCTGGGAAGGGAAGTGACCAACACGTATTGCACCGCTGCCTTCAACATGATGGCCGCTATAACCACGGGTACACCGGTCAACTGGTCAAGGGTGCTGTTCGACGTCCTAATCTGGATGATTGGCGTTCGAACAGTCGGTCTCGTACCTCAACTAAGTTGTCTGCTTCTGGAGCTTGGAGACCCAACCTGTCCGGGCGAAGGGTTGAACCAAGCCCAGGTTCTCACCAAGGAAGTCACCGATGTATTTTATGAGCGGTTTGAAAAGGCTTGGAAGAGGAGGAACCACCACATCAACTCCAACGGTCACGCCAATTCCAGCGGATATTAAGTCACTCCCTCTTACAACCGGTCATTTTGCTGTACGCACCGGTTGTATCTTTGTTCATCTTCCTTTATGGTCATTTCGGCCCGGTTTATATTATCTTCGGTTTCAATCAGTTACTTTTCTTATCACATCCGTCATTAATGAAAAATAACGTTCAATTAATGAAGTAACCCCCAACTACATGAGTAATTACTATCCAACTAACTTGGTTACCTTTAAACTAAATCTCTACCTCGAGCTCCGCAATCGGTCAAAAGTAACCTCTTCCCAATACGCTTTGAAAACATAAATATTCTGTTCACTAATAAGACAAAACTGATCTTCAACATTAAATGCTAATGTTTTTTCCTCCAAAACCGGATCCATATAAAGAGCCACCCTCTAATCAGTTTAACACATCTCAAAACAATAATTTCTTGAACTCTCTCTCTCTTAGCAAAGTTTGAATCATGCCAAGCCGGACTCTAGGCAACTTCCTGAGCATCGACTTTGATTCCTTTATGGAACATTGGGATCTAGAAACCAAGGAAGTCATGTTTGAATCTCTCATTGACACCGGTCTTCGCACCTTTCTCGAAGAATCCGGTCCCATACTCCTTGAGGATGTCAAGACCTTCTTCAGAAGTGCTTGCATAAGAGGAAACTACATTGTTTCCATAGTAAGAGATCACACTTTCTAGCTGGATGAAGCCGAATTTGCTCAAATGTTCAACCTGCCCACAAAAGGGTTTTCCGACTTCCCAACCCGGGTGGGATGTGCAGCAATCGATTACTCAGAATTCTTCTCCGGAACCGATGTACCGGTGGAGAACTACGGGTTGAAAACTCGCCTTGCCCATCACATCCAACTCCTCTATGAGATCGTTAACCGATCTATCATATGTCAATCCCCTAATCAATGCTACTCGAAAAGGATATTTGACATGATGACCTACATTGTTAGCAATACGCCTATCAATTGGTCATCGGTCATCTTCCAAAATCTGAAAACTATGGTGCTGACCAAGAAACGTTTTGGTTATGCTCCTCACATCAGTCGGCTCATTCTCAAGTACCGCCCAGAATTTGGACCGGGCACACCAGCATCTCCTTCAAACATCCTTGACGTGGATGGAGTGGAAGAAAAGCTTTCTAGGGTCGTTATCACATAAGTTATATTTTTTATTCCTTATGTATTCCTATTTTTAAACTGATTCATGAATCGGTTTCTATCCTGTACTCTTTCTTCAATAAAATCTATTTCAGTTTAATAACCGGGTCAAAAGTTGCAAAATCTGAACATCCATCTAACTAACCGGTCAATATCAATAAATCACTTTGTCTTCATTGAAAAATCCGGTTAAAGTCATAAATCGCATCTTCACGGTTAATAGATCACATCTCTTCATAAACGGCTTTGAAAAGGGACCGCTTCATTAAAACTGAAATCAAAAGTCCACTCTAAATTTTTGGAGGGAAATTTCCCGCTCAAATATCCCGCCTTTGGTTTGCCGCCCTTGGTTTGCCGCCCTTGGTTTGCCGCCCAATTCACTTGGAGGGAAAATTCCCGCCTAAAGGTGATGGGACGGTTTGCGACGGTTGGGTTTCCAAACCGCAACTATAAAAAGGGTCCTTAGCCATTTCATTTTATTCTTACGCGAAACGGCTTTCTCTCTCTAGCTTTCTCAAACTCTCTCCACACAGCTCTCTTGCTCTCTCAACTCAATCATCACCAATGGGTCGTGATTCCGCATTGTTCAAACATATCGTCCAGGTAGACTTTGAAGAAATCAGAGAAAACGGTTCGGCTCCGGCAAAGCGAGTTCTATCCCGGATTTCCGAGTCCGGCCTCGAATACTTCCTAGGTGGTCCGTTTGTTCTAAACAAAGAAGCGGTTGAAGAATTCTTTAAAACCGCATCTCTCTCCGGCAGAACAATAACCGCAACGGTCGGTGGTCAGCAGTTCGACATAACCGAAGAGTCGGTTGCTGAAATCCTACACCTACCAACAGATGGACGCAACATTTCGACAGATCTAGATCGAGAAATCTTCGAGGCGGCTTGCCAGGTTCTCTCGGCAACCTCGATTCCTGTGCAAGTCTCCGGAAAGAAATCATTACTACGACCGGAATATATACTGTTATGTGACATCTTCACCAAGTCGGTCCAGGCGAGAGGGGAAAATTTTGACAATCTCACAAAGGCAAAAATCGAGATGCTTGCCGGTTTACTAAACGACATAAATATTAACTAGGCGAAGGAGATTTTCAACAACCTAAAGGAAATGGTGATACCGGATTCCACCCGGTCATGGGGATACGCCATCCCACTCGGGAAGATCATGCTCCACCACAACATCAACACCGGTCCGGGTGTTCTTCTTCCTTCAAGCAAAATAATAAGGTCTCGCCAATTCTTGGAAAAGAAGAAGAAAGCCTCCGACTTTACAGATGGCCGAAAGAAGAGGTCTGCCAATAAGAAACCGGCTCCGGTAAAGGGCAGACCCGGGAGCAAGAAGGACAAACAATCGATAGAATTTGCGGATCCGCCCTCTAAAACGCAAAATGAGGACGATTCGGCCTCCAGCTCCGAACGAACGGCTTCACATAATACCGAAGAAAATCTCTCCGGTAAAGAAAAAGGACCGATAGAAGAGGAACAATCGGTCAGTCTTGAACATGAAGATACTGGTGCGGATAGCCCTGGGGAGGAAGACGTTCACGATAACAACGACCGGGAGGTGGCCGAGAATATAGTGCGCAGAATCATGGAGGAAATCGATTTGCAGGCTCACGAGGCATCCGAAGTATACTGTGAGTGGTTCCGGGACCGGTGTGACAAATTCTATAAACAAATGCTACCGGAACTAACCGCTGGACAAATATTCGAAAGGTTGATGGAGATAGAGGAGGACGTCATCAACCTAACAAAAGCCAAGGACCGACACGCAATAGTGGAACCGCGTGCTCGGCTACAAAAGCTATCCGAACATATTCGAAAACTTACAGAAAGGTATATTCTAGGAACACCGAAGTCTCAACTACAACTCTTGGTGTTGGAGTTACTTGCGGTCAAGAAAGGAGAGTTCATCGACGAAGTGGCGCGGCTTGAAGCGGTGCCCGACCACCAAGGTACAACGCACTCTCTAACTCATGAGAACGTTGACGGTCAGAATCCAGGCGATACGTCTCCTCCAGCGGATCAGACGATCGACATAACCGACGATAGGACATAGCCTCCTCTCACCGATAATCTTGAATCTGATCAAGTCCGGGATTCAGAACCGCCCATTACGGAAAAGAAGGTCATGACTATCATCAACGAATTTGCCAACACCGTGGTTCGACCGTGGAAGAAGAAAATTAAGAAAGCCGCGGTTCAAGCAATCAAGTTGACCGAGACAACAAGGGATGATCTTGGCAAGGCAAACGAGCGGATCACGTCAGTCGAAACCATAGCCTTGGAGGAAACGACTTCGAAGTTGGTGGATGACTTCGAGTCGGTTAACCGAAGGATAGCAGAGATGGAACGGTCTCAAGAAGAGACCGAGCAACGGCTGACAAAGGTCGATGAGGACCTGGGGCAGTCAAGTACCCAAGACGGTCTACACTCGACAGGGTCATAAGTCTTGAGGAAAGGAACAACAAGCTTGAAGCCGACCTCAAGGCGGTCACTGAGCAGGTGACTGAATTAATAAAGAACAAGTTGGCTGCCGATAAAGCGATTGAGGAGGCAAACGCTGAGGCGGCTAAGAAACTTCAGGATGCGCTGGATGAGGAGAACCGGAAAAAGAAGGAGACACCACGGTCTGATGCGAACTTCAACGAACGCTTACGGTTATTAACAGCCAAAAATCCGGAACTCGCAAGATCCATAGCAGCTCAAGAAGCCAAGGAAGCAAAGCGGTTCAACGCTGAGAAACAAATGTACGACGAATATGCCAAGGCTCACAAGAAGACCAAAGTGGTTCCCTCCTCTTTGGCTCCGACAACACGAAAAAGGAAAGTTCCCTTAAGGAAGGCTCAAGTCACCGAGCTGCTGGGCAGAATCACCGAGACAGTTGTTGACCCTCCACTAAACCCGGCTTTGCAAACCGAGGATGACTTCGAAAAGGATCTCGAGCCGCAACCTACAAGACAGCGAGTTTTCGATGCAGTTCTAGTCAGAACGGTCGGTCAACCGTTCCCTCCTCACCCGGACACCACGGGAGCTGGAGGTTCCTCTTCAAGGTCGGCTCAACCGGCTAAGGGACAACCAACAGATGAACTGATGGAAGACTTCCTGCCATCCAAATTGAACAAATAGGGGCTCTCTTTTTCACCTTACTTATGTTTACTTCGGTTTTTTTTACATATATAATATTTTGCTCTTTTGCGGTTATCTTTACTTATATATAGAAAGTTATTTTTGGAAACCGGCCTACATTTACATTCCGACATGATTTTGAATATTTTAATTAAAATAATCAAAAAGGGAGAAATTGATAAGATAAAAGATAGAATTTCTCAAAAATTTTCTCAAAATTTTTCAAAATTTTTCGAAAAATCCTCCCAAGTCAGTTTCCAAAAATCCGGCCAAATAAAACTCACAAGACCGGCCTACATTTGCAATCGTACAGGATTTTGAATATTTTAAATAAAATAATCAAAAAGGGAGAAATTGTTAGATAAAATTAGATCGGTTAATAGAACTTAACACAAACAAATCTCCTATGCAGGAACAGACAAAAAACCGGACCGGTCAAATCACTGAACCGGTTAAGAAACTCAACTGGTCAAACACCTAAACTGACCAGAAACATGACCACACAAAGAAGGCAAGATCGGTCAAAACAAAGAAGGCCAGAAACACTAGACAGTCAGTCATTAGAAGCCAAGGAATAACTGGAAGCCATCCGGTTAACACAAATAACCGACCAGCATAAGAAGATATTTCGGGTATCTTTTGAGAATGATACCAAAGAAACAGACTGAACATTGCCATATCCATACAAATCTGAGGACAGTCTGCAGGCTACAGAAAACCGTCCTACAAGATCTTTCCACTTCAGGATAAATCAGAAAGGCAATCTTCCAAGTACAGACAATTGTCTAAACGACAGTTACCACATTGAGTAAAAGACAAACCTAGCCGGTTTGACCTACATACTAGAAGACTAGACCGCCAGGTCTGAAAAGTTGATCGCCAGGTCTGAATCACTGAACCTCAGCTCAACCAATCAAATTCAAGGAAATGAAATGTGACAGTTGGCACATTTCACCTATAAAAGGAGGAGCCGAAGAGGAGTAAATGTGGGACACAGTGGACAATTAATTTACAAGTGATAAGATTGTGTTCTATCTCTAGAAAGCTTAAGTGCTAAGTTGAAGTGTGTATTTAAAATTTCGGTTAAAATTGTACGGGTGTTATCGAGCGGGAAATAAGTCTCGATCGGATTGTGTTTGTATTCCTTAGTGAATATCCTTCTTGCGGTTTTGAGAGGAAGGGGTGACGTAGGAGTTTTATCTCCGAACATCCATAAAAACCTGTCTTGTTACTTATTTTCTGCTGGTTCTATATTCTAACCGATCTGTACTAATCCATTTACACCGCTATAACCGTTTCAACATTACCTAAACCCAATCACTAAGATCCAAAACCGACCCAGCAACTTCCAAACCTGTCTTATCCAAAACCGGTTTTGCCTATCTCGTGAGTGTGCTGCTTCAACCTGAAACAAACATCTTCCGCGCTTGAACTTGGTTCTAGAGTTTCTGACAGTTTGTGTAGTATTGAAACCCCGGTGTTAATCTCTAACCGGATTAATCACCACCCTTTGAGTGAGACGCGCTAACCGGCCCAGACCCCGGTCCCCTAGCCGCGACCTAGATCCTAACAAAATGGATTATCTTAAAGGAGAAATAGAACTCTAAATGAAGTTGCAAGATCCATAATAGCCGATTTGGGTGTTGCTAAGAAACTTTGGGTAGAAGCTATCAATACCAGTTCATACTCAAAACCGGTCCATCATAAACAAACATTTTAATAAAAACACCTTTTCAGGTTTACCATGACAAAGTTCCTAATATCTGGTATTTTAGGATCTTTGGCTCTAAGGATTATATCCGCAACAATGGAAAAAACTATTTGACTGCTTTTGACGCCAAATTTGATGATGGTATTATGTTAGGATATTCTGCAGTTAGTAGAGTGTATATAGTTTATAATAATAAGACTCTTATTGTTGAAGAATCATCCCATGTTGTATTTGATGAAACTGTTGGAAATAACACATCAATAACCATTGATTTATCTAATAGATTGGAAAATATTAATATCCAATCTGACAGTGAAGATGAAGTTCAGGTCTGCCAAAGATTTGTCTATGACCAAACGGTTAATAACTCTGAATTTTAGCAAGATCAAGCTATTTCACAGCAAGTACTTGACACTTCGGATAATGCCGAGGAAACCGGTCGGTCTGACACTATTCAGCCTACCAGTCAGTCAAATCTTGATCAAATAATCAGTCGATCAGAAAGCATTTCAAGAATGAACATCAAATGGAATAAAAATCATCTTAATGAGCTAATTATAGGTAACCCCTCTACATCCATTAGAACTAGGAATCAATTGTTAGAAGAATATGCAAATTCTACATTCATTTCACATATTGAACCTAAAAAGGTGGATGAAGCATTGCTTGATCCAGATTGGATATTAGAAATCCAAGAGGAACTAAACCAGTTTGAATGAAACAAAGTCTGGTATCTAATTCCAAGACCAACAAATAAATCTGTCATTAGAACTAGATGGGTCTTGGGAAATAAACTCAATGAAAACGGTTTGGTTACGAGGAAAAAGGCTAGACTCGTGGCTCAAGGATACAAACAGGAAGAAGGCATTAATTTTGAAAAATCATTTGTTCATGTTTCCAGATTCGAGGCCATTAAAATCTTTCTAGCATTTGCTGCATTTAAAAATTTTAAAGTCTTTCAAATGGATGTTAAAAGTGCTTTTCTTAATGATCATAAATGAAGAATTTTATGTTGAACAACCTCTTAGTTATTAAAATCCTACATTGATTAGTCATGTATATAGATTGGATAAAGCACTCTACGGTCTTAAACAAGCTCCTAGAGCGTGTTATGACACACTTACAAAATTCTTGTTTGATCATAATTTTACTATAGGATCTGTAGATAAAACATTGTTCAAATTTGAGAAAGATGAACATATTTTACTTTTACAAATTTATGTTGAAGACATTATCTTTGGGTTAACTAACCCCAAATTGTGTGATAAATTTTCTAAATTGATGATTGATAAGTTTGAAATGAGTATGATGGGGGAGTTGAGCTTTTTCCTAGGTCTTCAGGTTCACAAATTGAAGGAGGGACTTTCATAAATCATGCAAAGTATACAAAGGAACTACTAAAGAAGTTTGGCATAGAAAGATGTTTTTCTACCTCAACCCTAATGAGCTCCTCGGTCAAGCTAGACAAAGATAAAGATGGTCAAAGAATTAACATCGCTGTATATTGTGGAATCATTGGTTCTCTTCTTTACTTAGGGTTTAGGGTTTGAGTATGTAGGAGGTTTCAGGCTAATCCCAAATAATCTTAGTGTATTGTTGTGAAAAGAATATTGAAATATCTTAAGGGAATTCAAAATGCGGGACTGTGGTATCCGAAGGATTCTAGTTTCAATTTGACAACTTATTCCGATGCAGACTATTTAGGTTGTAAAGTCGACAGGAATAGCACCAGCGTGACTTGCTAGTTCTTAGGTGACCGGCTTGTGTCCTGGTACAACAAAAAGCAAACCTCAGTGGTGTAGACATTCATTTTTCACACCTAATTTTATAGTTTATGCTTTTCATAAAACTGAGTCTATAAAATTTTATCGAATTTATTCACGGACTCATTGCACGATTTATATTAAAGACGATTATTTTTAGAACAATTGTGTTTTTAAAAATAATTGATTTTGGATTCTTAATAAAGTTAAGGTAGTAATTTGTCTATGTTACAACACTTAGAGAAGTTATTATACTTAGAATATTCAAGGTTTTATTTAATTAATTACCTTGGGTATTTATAAACAAATAAAAATTAAAAAAATTATTTTACAAAATATATATTAGCATTTTTATAAAATTTCGTTAGGTATATTTTGTTTTCTTTTAATTAGATTAGTTGTTAGATTAGTTTGTTAAATTAGTTTGTTAATTTAGTTAGATTAGATTTTGCAATTTGATTTCTTGAATAAGTTAGTTAGCATTTTATTTATTTAATTAGAATTGTTCCTTAGAAATAGGAATAATTACAAATAAAATTGTTTATTTGTGTTTTTAATAAAATTATTTTTTTTTTAGGATGAAAGGGTGTGTAAAGGGGATAACTGTGGAAAAATAAAAATATAATGGTGTCTACACAATCGTGAGAAGAACCCTAGGTCAAAGAAGAAGAAAAAAAGAAGAATAAAGAGGTTGCTAAAATAAAAGAAGAAGTTGGCAAAGGAAGAATAATTTAGCGGAGTGTTGAAGAGATGCATGAAGGGCTTGGTCAATTTTTTAATTAAAAATTAAAATGACCAAGTATTATATCATTATTATTAAAAGCTTAAATTCTATTGGATATTACTTGACATTTAGTGACATGTCAAGTGGAGATTGATCAATTTTTTTAAACATTTGTATATGTTTAAAAGAGAAATCTCATTCCAACGGTCAAGTGTACTAAATGGGCCTTTGGGCCCTAGGGTTTCATAGCTTTGCCTATAAATACTCATCTTAAAACCCTAGTAAAGGACTTCAACTCTCGACATTCAACCTTCACCTTCTTCTCTCTCTTCTCTCTCTTTTTCATATTCAAGTTCCCCTAGACTGCCTTTTTGAAAATATTAAGCAAACACCACTCTTGTTAAGTTGGTCACAAGATTTGCTTAGGACATCTTAGATAAAACACCACCATTAACATCAAAAGAGCAGCCCCATTTCTGGGATCCATTTGGATCACCAAAGTCGTAGTTAGTTAGGGTCTAGGTTGGAAAATCTGGAGCAGTGGACTTTGCTGTTGTAGTGGCATGTATTCCTGACGCTTGTTCTTCAGCCTTCCAGAACTTCTTCAAGGGTCTCGGCGCTTTCCAGACGACGCTTGCTCTGTTGTAGCTGCTGCTGAATTAGACTTCTGACGCTTCCCAGGCGACGCTTGTTGCAGTCTTCAACTTCTTTTTTTCTGCATTTTAGATTTATGTTTATTTTTTTTTACATTTTTTTATTTTTCTTAGTTAAGAGTTTGTGGCTTGATTAATCCTAGGTTAGAAAAAAAATAAGATTAAACCCTAACTAAATTTGAACCCAGCCCAAACTTAGACTTAGGATTTTCCTTAGACTTAGGACTTTTTTTGAATTTTGTTTTTTTTAAATAAAAACCCAAAAACTAAAATAAAATTTTAGACCCTTTAAATAATTCACTAAAGTTCTTGAAAATTAATCTAGACTTTGACCAATTAATATTTGATTAATAACCTGTCTAGTGTTGATTTTTAGGATAACTTTATGTGTAAGATATTTGCTTTATTTTTTTTCTTTTGTGTTTGTTTATTCTTTCTTTTTTGTTTATCTCATGCAAACCCTTTAAATGTTTAAAATGGAAAATTTCTAAAAAGTAAAGCGTAAGAAATTTAAAAAAAAGGCCAAAATTAATTAGTAGAGACCTTAGGGGCGTTGTGGTACATAGCATCTAAAAAACTATTTCCCACACGTAACCAAACGTCGAACTCACATTTCTTAATTTCCTAATTTTTGAAATTAGGTGGAGACTCTCTAGTCGTGAGGTTAATTAATATTGAAAAAAATAAAAAAGGCCTATGACATACTTCCCATTAAAAAACTTTCAATCTCTCCCAGATTCGACGGAAAAGTAAGATATGGAGTTGTCTATAAAGCCTCATTTTTAAAACTTCAATTTTTTCAAACATTAAAATTAATTCCCCTCACGTTTTCAAAAAATAAATTTTTTTTAAAAGAGTGTCCCAGAATTTTCAAACTAGTCGATCAAAATATTTTTTTAAAAATCGATCACAAGTGGAGACCTTAACGGCAGAAGCAGAGTATCTTGCAGCCGACAGTTGATGTGCTCAACTACTCTAGATTCAACAACAGCTAAGGGATTTCGGTATTAAAGCTGAGGAGTTCCCGATATTCTATGACAACACCAGCGTCATTACCATAACATATAATCCAGTATTGCACTCGAGGACAAAGCCCATCCACATACGATATCACTTTATTCGGGAACATTTGGTGCAGAAGCATATTTGGCTAGAATATGTATCAACTGAACAACAAGTGGCATATCTTCACCAAGCCACTCCAAGAGACTAATTTTTCTCACTTTAGAAATATATTAGGACTTGCTGACATTAATTTAAATTCTCTAAAATACTGACATGCATTCATGGAGAACCCTCAATATCTTTTAAAAGAAATCATCACATATGTTTTCATGAAAAAAACGGGCACACATTGAGGGAGAAGCATTTGCTTCTCCACATATATTTTATGAAAAACCGAGCATGTGTTCAGGGGGAAGCTTTCATTTCTCAAATTATTCCAAATTGCATAAAACTTTTCTTAAATCATTCATATGCATAAAAAATAGAAGGAAAAACAATCTCAAACAAATAAAACCGGACAGCTCTCTCCTTTTGAAATCGGTAAAATCATTCTACCGAAACAAGTGTAAACAAAACCGAACGGCTCAAGAAAAATGGAGATAAAACCGATCGATTATTTAACTGAATAACTACCACCCGGAAAAATCCTCGGTTCAAAGCGGAAGCGGTTTTTTCTTCAGGCCTAAATAATCGATCACCTGAATACCGATTTTACAGACAGCCGACCAGTTATTTACATGAAAAATTTTGGTAGCTTCATGTTCCAATCAAAATAGGACAGATGGCTAGTGTTTAGCATGTCTTATCTGAACCACTTCTTCTTAAAAAGAAAACAGTCATTCCTCAAATAACGTGAAGACCTATGTGTATCACCGTTCAAATCGGAAGACTAATATTTAAACAAAAAGTTATTTTCTTGGAAATGAAACGGTTATACTCTTTTGTCCAGTGGAATCTAGGATGAATTCCCAATCATAACCTCATCTATTTAATTATTCCCTCACGAAAAGAAAATATTCACATCTGAAAATCTACAAACCATATCATCTCTTTCAAAAATCAAAGACATGAATCCATCCCTCTCTAACAACACCCTTCTCATCGATTTCGTATACGTTCTATCTAGTGAAAATTAATAAATTGTCTACATGTTCAAATCCATAGAGGAAACGGGTTTGAGACCATTTCTAGAAGAGTGTCATGTTATATATGATTATGTAGTGGTTGAGTTTTTCAAAAATGCTAAAATATTCTACGGAAATCTCATCATGTCTAAGGTTCAAGGGAAGGAATTCATCTTCGGTGAAGAAGACTTCGGACGAAGCTGCGAACTTCCAACTGAAGGATTTATTGACTTCTCCTTTTCAAATGAAATACTTGATGATATGTCCTACTACTTCTCAAGTTCATTCGATCCCGTCCAAACTCATGGAGCCAAATCTCTTCTATAAACTGAATACCAAATCCTTAGCGAGGTCATTGGTAAATCCATTCTAGCCAAGGAATCCGTCAATCTATGCTCTAAGAAAGCTTTTGAAATAATGATAGCCATCACAAAAGAAATTTCCATAAACTAGTCGAAGGTGATATTCGACAATCTGAAGAAAATGATCTCTTCGGACAAAATGATGATCGGCTATGCACCTCAACTAAGTTGTCTCTTCTTTGATCTTGACATCTACCTTGGCCTAGGAGATGGACTCAATCCATCCCTACTTATAACAAAAGATAGGTTCATATTTATATTGATAGGGTGGAAAGAGCGAGGATCAAGAAAGAAATAACTCTAGGATCTCCTAGTTATCAATCTTAGGATCAAAATTCTCCTATCATTCTGTTCGGATGGGAAACCGGCCATTTTGCATCATGAACCAGCTACTATGTATGTTAAATCGACTTGTTGGCTAAAATTCTAATGAAATCAAAGTTTATTAAAGATAAGCTGCATTAACTATTCGTCTCAAGGAGAAGCCTTAGTTTCTCAAAAATATCTCAACCGTCTAACGCACTTAAAATGCATTAATCTTTCTAAGAACCGCTCGATTTTTGAGCAAAAACCGATCGGTTCGGTTTTTCCTTTAGATAAATGACCGACCACTTTGGGAAAGAATATGTCCATTTACACATGTGAACCTCTCGGTAGTATCTTTGAAAAGTTGTCTTAAACAATTAAATATGATTTCAATTTTCAAAAGGTCATTCCTCGAGTAACGTGAAAAGTTATGTCTCTTAATACTCACATTTATGACTAACATAACGGCTAGATTCCTTTGCCCAATAGATTTTAGGATGACCCTTAAGCAGTTTCATATGCCTATTTATGGATGATCTTTCTAAGAACAACTCACATCAAATTTATCTCAGATTTCTTTAAAGTCTAGAAATCTTTCCCTCACTCTCTACATTCTAAAATGAATCCATTTTTGCTCTCAACACTCTTCTTGTTGATTTCAACTCTGTTCTATCACTAGAAGATGATGAAGTTCTCGAAATGATATTCATACCTTTGGAAAATTATGGATTAAGAAAATTCCTTGATGGATCTCGAGTGATCTATGAAGAAGAGTTTTTTGAGTTTTTCAAAAATGCAAGAGTTGTTGACGGTTTTATTGTGTCAAAAGTGGGAGGGGAGTCTCTCCTTATTGATGAAGAAGATTTCACTCAGCTCTTTGATCTTCCCACCGAAAGATTTTCCGAATTCCATACATCCCCAAACAACATCATCCAAGACATGACCTTCCTCTTTTCAAACTCTCTAAACCGCGTGGAAACTCATGGAGTCAAGTCCCTTTTAAGAACTTATGTCCAAATTCTTAATAACATCGTTGTTAGATCTATCCTGGCAAAAGAATTCACCCATCTCTACACAAAGAAAATCTTTGAAATGATGATTGCCATATTCAGTGGCATTCCAATCAACTGGTCACATGCCATCTTTGATAACCTGATGAGAATGATCTATTCACCAAGAATGATGACATGATATATTTCTCATCTTAGTAGCTTTCTCCTCGCCCTCAACATCAATCTTGTACACGGATCCAATCTTAGATCATCCAACCTTCTGACCAAAGGAAAGGTCGAAAGATGGATCCATAGGAGAAAAGCAGCACAAGCTAGAAGGAATGAAATCTAAGATCTTCAAGTTATTGCATTATGTCATTTTCAACCTAAATAAATGTGAACCGGTTATTTTGCCTCAAAACCGGTATTCTTATCTTGAATCGGCATTTTAATTAATGAAGTTGTTATCAATTAAAATTAAGTTACATTTAATAAATGTTTTTAAAGTAAAATATTAATTAAAGTTTAAACTGCTATATACATTTATGGATTAAATTTGATCATTATTTTTATTGGGAATAGACTTATTTTCAAAAGAGGCGCCAAATTTGCCTATTTTGATGGGGCGTGGGGACATACGTTAAAAACTAACGGTTTAGTTCCCTATTTTAATAATCATTCATAAAACCGGCACACCTTATCAATTAAATGGAAAGCATGCCGGACTTTAGGAATATATTATACGCAATCCCTAAGATATCTTATATACAAAACCCTAACACATCCCTCTTGCTCTAACATCTCTCTAGAAACTATACATCTTCATCTTCTCTTTTCAATAAAAACATCACAATGGGAAAAGATAATGATCTGTTTAATCATATTGTCTAGTTTAACTTCGACTGCATCTATCATGGAGGATCGATCGAGATTCAGAAGTTACTCCAATCTATTGAAGAATCTGGATTGAGGAATTTTCTAGAAGATCCGGCGATCTATTATCCAGAAGCGGTTCGTGAGTTCTTCTTCATGGAGAGGCTAGTGAACGGTTTCATTATGGCCAAATTTAATGGTTTGGAGTTCACCATCACCGAAAACATATTTGCTGATGTTTTGAAACTCCCAATAAAGGGATGAGATTTCATAAAGGGACTATCTCAAACGGAGACATCTAGGCTACAAATGTTATTCTTCGATACCGATATTCTGATAAACTTTGACAGAAAGAAGAAGGATCTGAAATGTGAATATCGCGTCTTGTGCGATATTACCGCCAAAGCATTATAAATGAGGGGCGGGAACTTTGACTATCTAACTCGATCCAAGTTCGATATGATAGGCGCCACAGTGAGAGGCGACAAGATAATCTGGGTACTTATTCTGTTAAACACTCTGTGTGAGATGGTGTCTCCACACTCTAACAGAAGCCTTGCTTTTGCCATGCAGATCGACTGGGTCTTAAACTACCTAATAGTACCTAACGGTCCAGGTACCCCACTTCCTTTCAGCAAAATATTAACTTATGTTTGCACTAGGAGGTATTTCGTTAGAATGAGAAAGGCCAAGGGATCCATGTTCGGAGCCTCTAGCTAACAAGAAGACTGAGAACAGTTCTACTAACCCAGACAACCGGACGAAATCATTGAAGAGACTCCAATCTGACGATGAGTCCACCGTCAGCGCTGACAGTATGGCAAGAACAAGACAGAAGGAAACAAATAAGATCTCCTCCACCCAATAGAAAAATCAACCTAAGGTAAATATTCAAACCCCACCTCGTTTTGATGCCACAACTATTAATCTGCCTAAGAAGAAAGTCTCGACACTTCCCAATACTACGATTGAGCTTGCGGTTTTAGAGGTTCAATCGGTTGTATTTAATATTATACAACATGTTGTTGATGAAACTGATCGGTCATCTCCACCTGAAACTAATCGGCCCACCGTGTTAGAAACCGGCAAGTCAGAGAAGGTATGTACCGGTCAAACCGATGTGATTCAAGAGATTCGGGAGGAGATCCTAACCGACGTTGTGTACACTCCAACTATAAATGATCAGATGATCATAGAAGCTACTCCGAACCTTTTTGAATCGCTTAGTAAACTGATTCCGCCCCTAACAAAGATGATGAAGATGCTGAGGAAACCATTAGACGTATCTTCAAGGAGGTCGAAATGGAAGCTAGTGAAACAATAAATCTGTTTTATGCATGGGCAAACATAAGACTTGCGACTACTTTTAGTGACGTATTTCTGAAAGTTCTAGAAGAAAAGAAGTGGTCTACACTTCTGTCTTTCAGAAAGGTGAACTTTTTTTGACGAGAACCATATCAGTTGTTGAGGCTCTACTAAGGAGCGAACATGTGGAGGCTTTTGCTAGAAGGAAGTTAATGCTTCTAATCCTTAGAAAACACTAAGAAGAGTTCAATCTAATGGGGGCTACAACAAGAGAAGATAAGAATGTCATTGTGCTATTAAAAGCTGTTATGGAGGATTTTCTATTAACCATTTCGAATTTTGAAAGAAGCAAGCCAATGCTTGTACCGGTTGAAGAGGTGCCTCATCCTCCTCAAGGTGAAAATCAAATAACCTAAACTGAGCCTTTGGATCCCGAAGAATGAACTTCTCCAAGAAAGTGGACGAGCTTAGAAGAAAGAGAGTTGTTTTATGGGTATGAGGTTAAGGGGTCATGCGTCAAAGAACAATACCTAGGAATGTCCAAACAAGCCTATGAACAGATTTCTAAAAGACATAAAATCACTTTGGATGATGAAATTGACTCAAGTTTGATGGGAACAACCTCAAATGAAGATGGAAATGAGGAAGGGGAAGATACTGCCAATTCCAATCCACCACCTGTTGAAGAGGAAATTGAAGCTCCTCCTACCAAAACACTAATCCAAAGTCATCTGGTCATGGTCATAAGACAAAGAATGATAATGTTGAAAGACCTGCCTATACGGAACGATATCATCAAGTTAGCTCTCACCATACACGACCTATTCAATTATGTGCTCTTGACTCATCACGATCCAACTCTGAGGAAACTCCAAGGCCGGACGTTGAGCAGATTATCCGGAACATTCTAGCTCCATGGAAAGCTTTTGTTATGCCTCGATTGGATGACATGGAAAGAAATCAAGCATCCTCATCAGACTCACACAATTAGGGATTGGAAGGGTTAAGACTAGAGTTGACACAGGAATTGGGACAGATAAAACCCATGATCTGCAAAACACTCACTATTGTTTAAGTCGTATCATCGCAACTTGTCAAGTTGGTCAAATCCCAAAGTACTGCCGATACTGAGAAATTGAGGGAGCATGAAGAGGCTGCTCGAACGTATTTAGGAGGAGATTAATACAGATGATACAGCCATGCTAGCAACTACGGCCAAAAAGACCAAAGATGCTAAATGAAAGAAAACTGTACAACCTACAGTAGTGAAGGATGATATAGCGAAGAATGATACGTCGTTACACCAATATAGAGTTGTGAACCCTCGGCCTCAACCAGAAGTACCCAAATCAAAGATTCCACGTAGTGCTCGGTATAATCGAAGTTTATGTCGAGGTGATGAGTCTACAGTTGAAGAGGATCCTATTCCATCAAGGGGAAGGGGTCGTGGAAATGTTACCAGAGATCTGCCCGATTCCTTCATGTCAGGGCTAAGGATAGATATGGAAAATAGGGTTGCTGAAGCTGCAAGGAAAAGAGGGAGACACTAAAACTTTCTTCTCTCTACTTTTTCCTTTATGTCCTTACGATCAATACTTTCTTGTTGAAATATCTGGTTTACATTACTAATATCATTTCTCATTATGTTTATTAAACAGGGATGCTTCATGATAGTCTGATTTTAAAATTGCTGGTTTTGATTGTTTTAAGGTTAAAACAATCAAAAAGGGATAAATTGAGAGAAACTAGATCATTGTTTTTAATAAATCAAAAGGACTCTCATAATTTATTCAAAGTATCAAAGAGGGAGAAATTATTATAATTAAATGAAAATTAACTTAATATAAGTAGCCAACGATTACAATGTTTTGAATATTTAGATTAAATAATCAAAAACGGAGAAATTGTTAGATAAAATAGGTAATTAATTATTATGATTAATTAATTATCAATAAACACTTAATCAAGTTAATTTTGTGCAAAATGAAGAAAACTGGGAATTAAAATTGTTTTCCTTGAAAGACGGATTCAAAATCTGCAAACACTATATAAAGAAGCGGAATCGGTAGTCTGATCGGTATCATTCTCAATTATGTATAAAAAGAGGAACCGGTAGTCTGCTCGGTAGCATCTTCGGTTATTTATAAAGAATCAGAACCGGTAGTCTGACCGGTAATCTAATCGGTAGTCTGATTGGTAGTCTGACCGGTAGAAGCGCAGTTAGTAGAATGTCTGGTTATTTGTTCGGTATTATAAATGAAACAAAACTGGTAGTATCCTTACTTCGGTTTTATCATATGCAGAACTGGTAGTTCCTCTATATTGGTTATATGTTCGGTAGCATCTATTTAATGGTAGTGTGCTCGGTTTCTCTTCAAGAAGCGGAACCGGTAATATGTTAAAACGGTTTTATACAAGGCGTAGCCGATATTTTCCACATCAGTGCTATGCAGATTGTATCCGGTAATTGCATAGATCAACTTTCACGCGTCCAGACTGTTTTATTGCCATTTTGGTGCAAGTCTGATGAAGACTTCTTGGGAGCAGATGTATGCCAACTTAATCTAGACTGCCATTTTGGTACATGTCTGATGAACTCTATTGGGAGCAGTTGTTTACCATATTATTCTATATAGCCAAATCATTAGAAGACAAAATTGTATGTTGATTGGTCCTCAGAAATCATTAATCCAATTAATGTCATGTTGACTTATTATCATAATACAAAAAAGATCAAAGTATATCACATCTACTGTACTACTCTGAACCTCAACCAATCACAATCAAGAAAGGTTTACTATCAAGCAAATAAATTCGTTGAAGAAGAAAATATATCCGTTAATATATTTGTCTACTTAAGAAGACATAAGTCATCTACTTCAGCACAGTTTTTAATCCAGCTAACCTTTCAACCTTACAACTTTTGTAACCTGAATCCTTGCTATCAAATCGCTCAAGATTTCAAAATAGTGTGTGTTAGAAACTCAAGTTTATTACAATATTACCTATTCTGTGTGAGTAGTGAGTATTGTAAGTTGACAGAATCTTTTTCTGTTCAACAGAGTGAGCTTATTGAAAGGTCGAAAACAAGCATTTACTAAGCCTCGGTTTTTCGACTAAGTTTGTGTACGCATTGTAAATATATTGAATATTCTAATGAATATCCTTTTCAAAGATTTGAGAAGAAGTGATGACGTAGGAGTTTATCTCCGAACATTCATAAATCTTGTGTTGTGTCTTCTTTCCCTTACTATTTTCTAAACCGATTATTTGTTGTTTCAAGTTGAAACAAAAATTTATGCTCTTGAACTCGGTTCAAGAGTTTATGACAACTTGCGAAGAATAGAGATCGATATTAACCTCTAAGAGGGTTACTATCGATCGGCGTGTTTATAAACGTTCACTTTTGTGAGACCCCAATCTCCTTTGGCGATCCCTATCCTAACAGACAACACCAATGCTATTGCGATAACATACAACCCGGTGTTTTACTCTCAGACGAAGCATATTGAAATCATACACCATTTCATCCAAGAGCATATCAGTTAGAAGCATATTCTCCTTGAATATGTTCTAACAAGATCAGTAAGTCGCAGACGTGTTCAAGAAGCCACTCCTCAGACTAAGTTTTATTTTCTTAAAATATTTTTGGTCTTGTAGACCTTAAAATTATTTAGTTTTTAAAACATGCACAAATTGAAGGGAAAATTGTTAATGTTTAAAATAATCAGAAAGACATATGAAGACGGAGATTTCAATTGGTGTAATTAGTTCAGTCGTCTAAAGGAGCTACGTACTTAGACAAATATTTAATTAAGAAACTTCCAAATTAAGCTTGGTTAGACGTCTATTTGTGAGAACAGACATCTAAAGTGTTTGTAGACCAGCATAGTTAGACGTCGTCTGAACAGACACATGTTAGACGACTATTAAACAAGCGTAGTTAGATTTCGTCTAAACTAGATGTCTACCCAACTTAGACGCAAGGTATGCGATGGCATGTTTGACGTCTAACTACGTGTGCCTTTGGACGTCTCATCTTCGGACCAATCAAAAACAATTGTCACTCTAATATGCGCTGTCATTTAATTTTTCCGTTCAAATAGTAAAATAGTCATATTCTAAATTCGAATAACTTGAAAACACATGTCTCTCAATGTTAAGAATATGACTAATATACCCTATAGTTAATTACTTCATGAATTTGAAGTTACTAGGAATTTGGTAAAATATAGTTAATGATGACTTCTTTTAGGAAAAGGCTTCTAAAATTAAATGACGGTTTTATTTTAAATAATACTTGTTCAACACGTGACTGTTCAAATATTATTTAAGGACATCTTTCATTCCTAAAGGATTTTTTACGCTATTTGCAATCTTAAAACCCTAGTTTGATCTCTACCTTCTCTCTAAAAGAAATTTGAATCTTTCTTGTCTACTCTCTTTCTCATACTCAAAGATGACTGCTAAAAAGATTATCTCTGTCTCACAATATCTTACATGTAGATTTTGATTCGGTCTATGCTCTTGAACAACAAGATATCGTGGAGATGTTCAAATCTCTAGAGGCATATGGCCTTAGAAAAATTCTCAGCGGTCCTTTTATTCTATATGAAGATATTAGGATCAGTGCTAACAATAGAGACTAAGGTATGACTATTGATCACATCTTATGATAAACGTTTCGATAGTAATCATGTGAGGGATTAATATCTGTTTTTATTCTTCACAAATCCTTCGAGCTCTTGAAAGAGATTCAAGTACGGAAGTGTTTGTCGGATCTAAAGCTTTGAACTAATAAAAGAAGAAAGACATAAATTAAAGAACACAGGGAGTTGTTTATGGATGTTCGTAGAAAACCATCATACATCACCCCTTCTTCCACAACCAGAAGGATATCCACTAAATACTTTGAATCAAATACAACTTACTGAGCTAGCTAACTCTCTATTGAACTGAACAACCTCTATTTAACTTACAATATTCTCAACAATATTCTCACAGGTAGATAGTAATTGATTCTTTCTCTCTTGAATTTGAAGAATGTAAGAAATTAATAAGAGCAAGAGTAAACTTGTGAATTCAGTGAACTAGCAAGGTTGTAAGCAAGTGATTCGTCCGTTGTCCTTGAGCATCTATTTATAGCAAAAGGACAACAACGGTTGAATCTTCTTTATGGACATGTGGCAAGCGTTCATTGGAAGACCTGTCATAATATTAGAAATATGCAGACTCTGAGCAAATGGATTGTGGCCATACCGAACTGGTAGTACGCTAAATATCCTCCTAATATTGTCTTATACTAGACAAACTGTTAGAAGGACATTTGCATATGTGGCATTCGTTCATTGGATACAATTAGCTGGCTTGTCAAACTGCACATAATTGAGTGGAGCAGGAGTAGCAGACAGCTAGTTGATCGTGGTTAGACGTATGTTAACTTCAAACGGCTACTAAAGCAAGGCATTAGACGTGCTCCATTAGACCAAGTGTAAGGGAGTTATACGTTCTTGTCTAACTACGTGTCTCATTAGACCACTAATGTAATGGAGTTAGACGTCCTCGTCTAACTACGCATCCCATTAGACCACCAAGTCTAATGGAGTTAGACGTCATCGTCTAACTACGTATCATATTAGACCAAGTCTAATGGAGTTAGACGTCCTCGTCTAACTACGCATCCCATTAGACTACCACGTCTAATGAAGTTAGACTACAACCTCTAACTTCGCATCCCATTAAACTACCACGTCTAATAAAAGTTAGACTACAACGTCTAACATCGTATCCCATTAGACTACCACGTCTAAAGGAGTTAGACTACAATGTCTAACTTCGCATCCCATTAGACTACCACGTCTAATGGAGTTTAACTAAAATGTCTAACTTCGCACCCCATTAGACTACAACATCTAATGGAGTTAGTCTACCACGTCTAACTTCGTCTAATTATATGTCTTAGACCACGTCTAAGTTAGCATAGTCTAATGCACCTACACAAAAATAAATAGACAACTTAGCTTTATTCACAACTAAACATCATCAAAATTCCGTTTTAAACATCATCAGAATACTTTTGTTTAATGTTTCAAAGTTTTTGTTTATTTCTAAGTTAATTACATCTAACTTAATTAACTCTTTCATATAAAATAATTAAAATAGATTCATTTAAATATCTTACAAATGTAAAAAAAACCTTGTGAAGTTTGCTTCACTTCTATCAGCGCTGCAAATATTGAGTGAAGCAAGCTTCACCAGGTAGTGCTTGTTTCACTCATTTGAGTGCCGTAAATACCCAGGTGAAGCATGCTTCACCAGGTAGTGCTTGTTTTATTCTTTTATTCTTTTGCAGACTTTCATGAATGCATAAATACTTTTACATGAACGTATAAATGTTTTTACATAAATGTGATAGTGGTTTTACATGAACATTTATATATATTTAATATATAATTATATAAAATATAAAATACTTTAAATAATTATTTTTAAATATCTCACAAATAAATTTTAAAATATTTTGTTTTACAAATTCATTTAAATATATTATAAAAAATTTTGAACATTATGTTTTATATATACATATATTTAATATATAATCATATAAAATAATTAAAGTAAATTTATTTAAATATCTTACAAATGTAAATATCTAGTGAAGTTTGCTTCATTCTATCAGCGCTGCAAATATTGAGTGAAGCAAGCTTCACCAGGTATTGCTTGTTTCACTCATTTGAGAGTTGTAAATACTCAAGTAAAGATTGCTTCATCGGATAGTGCTTGTTTTTTTTTTTTTATTCTTAAGCAGACTTACATGAACGTATAAATATTTTTACATAAATATGTGAGTGGTTTTACATTAACATATATATATTTAATATATAATTATACAAAATATAAAATAATTTAAATAATTTTTTTTAAATATCTTAAAAATAAATTTTAAAATATTTTGTTTTACAAATTTGTTTAAATATATTACCAAAAAATTGAATATTTTGTTTTACAAATTCATTTAAATATATTTACAAAATAATTTAAATTTCTTTCAAAAATAATTTTAAAAAATGTTTTTATATGTATATATTTAATATATAATTATATAATTATATAAATTTTTAAATAATTTTTCAAAATATATTTAATACATTACAAACAAATTTATGCATATTGAATATATAAGTATATACATTATGAAATAATTTGTACAAATTCATTTGAATATATCACAATTATAAAATATAATTATAAACATTCATGAAAATTAATTTAAATATCTTAAATCACATAATTTATGATTATTATTTAAAATAGATCTTGAAATAAAATTATATTAATTCATAATTATTATTTTAAATATATCAGAAATAAAATTATATGAATTATTATTTAATGATTTAAATAAATCACAAATAAATTTATAAACATAATTTATAAATCGGAGTCAAGTGAAATTCGCTTCACTCAATAGTGAATATATGTCAATCAGTTTTACATGGACAATCTCATGTAAAAGTCTCTTCAATGGGTCATGTAAAACGGAGTGAAGCGAAGGAAGCTTCACTCCTTTCCACTTCTGTTGAACCCGGAATGAAATACGGGTTCTGGATTCTCTCTCTTCCTTTCAACTCAGTTTTAATTTATTAATATAATAATACTGTTGAGTTTTGATTGGTCCGTATTAAGACTTGAAGAATCAGGGATTTGATGAATCAAGATCAAGAAGTAGAAAGTCTGAAATATTGTTGATGAAAAAGTAGTCGGTGATTACACCAATGTTTGATACATAGCAAGGGTCATTTGCCCCGATTGTTCTTTCAGTTACAACAAATAATACAATAGTCCTCAAAATATTACTCTATATTTAAGTAAGGTATTGAACTTATTATACTAACAAATTATCTTTAAACTTTATATTCTGCACAAATTAACTCACAAATTAGTTAGTATAAAATTATAAATAACAAATTAATATTACTTATCTCAATACTCCCCCTTCAAGATAAACATCTTGGAGAAATAACTTGTATCGAAGATAATTAAACATCGGAAAATCCAAAGCTTTAGATAATATATCTGCAATTTGATTCTTGGTAGAAACATATGTGAGTTTAATAAAACCAGCCAAATAATGATTCCTAACAATATCACAGTCAATGTCAAGATACTTTGTACGTTCATGAAATACTGCATTTTCATAAATATGAATTGCAGCTTGATTATCACAATATAATGTAACTGGAATTGGCATTTCAATTTGAAAATCTGTAAACAGATATGAAATCCATTTAATTTCACAAGACGTAGCCGCCAAACAACGATACTCAGCCTCAGCTGATGATCTAGAGACTGTTGACTGTTTCTTTGTTTTCCAAGAGATAATAGAATTCCCAAGAAAAATATAGTAACATGTGAGTGACTTTCTAGTAAGAGGACAAGATCCCCAATCTGAATCTGCATAAGCATGTAATTTAATTTCATATTCAAATGGATAAAATGTTCCAATAGAAGCAGTACCTTTTAAGTATCTTACCACATGAAGAGCTGCTTCCCAATGACAAATAGACGGTTCATTCATGAACTGAGATAGTTGTTGCACAGCATATGCAATATCAGGTCGAGTATAATTTAAATAAAGCAATCTCCCGACCAGTCTCCTAAACCTGTTTGTTCAGGTATAGATTTATACAATTCTTCATGCAATTTGATACCCCTAATCATGGGGGTTTTAGCTGGTTTACAGCCAATTAGACCAATATCATTTATTAGATCTAATATATACTTTCTTTGATTCACATGAATGTCATTGGCAACATGTATGATTTCTAGACCAAGAAATTTTTTTGCAATTCCAAGATCTTTAATTTTAAATTTTGAATCAATTGATTTTTTAAGCATAGAAATTTCATCAATATCATTTCCAGCTATCAATATATCGTCGACATAGATAAGTAGGGCAATAATATACTGATCACAATGTTTAATGTATAAGCAATGATCATATTCTGATTTTTTAAAACCCATTTGATTCAACATAAAGGATATTTCTGAATGCCATTGTCTAGAAGCTTGTTTGAGTCCATACAGACTCTTATTTAGCTTACAAACAATGTTTGTAGATTCATATTGAAGACCATCTGGAATTTTTATATAAATTTCTTCTTCAAGTGATCCATGAAGAAAAGCATTATCAACATCAATTTGGTGTAAAAACCATCTTTTAGAAGCTGCTAAAGCAAAAATGAGTCTAACAGTAACATTTTTGGCAACCGGTGCAAAACATTGATTAAAATCAATTCCACTCTTTTGATTGTAGCCTTTAGCTACAAGTCTTGCTTTGCACTTGTTTAATGTGCCATTAGCATTTAGTTTAGTTTTAAAAGCCCACCTACATTCAATTGCTTTCTTTCCTTTAGGTAATTCTGTTAATTTCCAAGTTCTATTAACTCTTGAAGCTTCTAATTCATTATGCATAGCTTTCACCTAATCTGGATTTTTGAGGCTTCTAAATAAGTTTGAGGTGTTGAAGTATGATCAATGTTTGATAAAAAATTAGTGTATTCATCATCTTTCAAAAAAGAATGAAAAGATAAGTGTTTGGTGTATATTTACTAGATTGTTTGTGTGAAGTCTCAACTTGATTAACTACAAAATCATTCATCCAAGTTGGAGTGTGTTTGTGTCGATGACTTCTTCTACAATTTAGTTTAGAAACATTCTGATTTTATCCAATTTCTGTTTGAAAATTATTATGATCTACTTTAGAGATGTGTTCATGTGAAGGTAAATCAGAAATATTTTCATTAACTAGTGTGTGATTTGGTTTTTCAGATTCATCTTCTGATGAGGAGATAGACATTTGATCTTCATTTAGAGGTATATTATTTGAAATTATTGGTTTCTTTTGAAAAGGAAAAATGTCTTCATGAAAAGTAACATCTCGAGATGTTGTGATTTCTCCCGAATCAAGTTGATAAACAAGATATCCTTTTTGGTTTGAAGGATATCCAATAAAAACACACTTTATGCCTCTATCTTGAAATTTGACTTGATTAGTAGAGGATTTGCAATATAACAAAGACTACCAAAAACTTTTAAATTGTTATAGTCAAATTCAGTTTGAGTGAGCATATAAAAAGGTGTTTTCCATTTTAAAACATATGTAGGCATTCTGTTTATTAAATATGTAGCAGTAAGTAGAGATAATGACCAAAAACTAATTGGCACACTAGAATGTTTCAGTAAGGATCTTGCAACCAGTGTTAAATGTATGTGTTTACGCTCCACAACTTCATTTTGTTGTGGAGTATAAACACAGGTCTTTTGATGAATTATTCTCATACTATTAAAAAATTCAGAACATTTAGCATTAACAAATTTTGTTCCATTGTCACTTCTGATTGTTTTAACACTATTATTAAAATGATTTCCAACCATGAGAATAAAATTTTTTATCTTATCAAAAACAAGTGTTTAGTCTTTAAGGAGAAAAGTCCATGTGCATCTTAAAAAATCATCTACTATTGTAAGCATATAAGTTGTGTTTGTCAAACACTCTTCTTTATAAGGACCCCATAAATCAATGTGTATAAGATCAAATCTTTCTTTTGAAAGAGACAAAACTGTTTTGAAAAGGCATTCTATGAAACTTTGTAATTGGACAAGTTGAACAATGAGACATTTTATTTGCTAAAGAAGGAAATATTATTTTCAAGACTTTATTAGATAGATGCCCACATCTTTGGTGCACCATCGCAAACTCACTAACATTGAAAGAATTTCCAGAAACAATGTGTTTAGTTTCTTTATTGAAATCATTTAAAGAAGAAAAGAAAAAAGATTCCCAACTCTCTTTCCAATTTCATAGATTGCATTTTGATCATGGTCCTGCAACACACAATTATTTTCAGAAAAAGTGCAGGTTATCTTTTTATTATCTTGTATTAATTTTGCTACTGAAATGAGGTTATATTTGAAATCTGGTGCAATAAGTACTTCTTTCAGGTTAAAGTTCTCATTTAACCTTAAATCTCCAACTTCACCAATGGATTTGGAAGATCCATCTACAAAGTATAAAGATTTGTTTTGCTCCAACTTATGTATTTGTGTAAAAAAATTCCTATTATTGCATATGTGACTGCTAGTACCTGAGTCTATCAGCCACATATTTTTTCCTTTCTCTAAATGCTTTAGGCTCATGCTTAATTCAATAGCTGTAAAAACATAAGAGTTAGTAGACTTACCTGCTTCAAAGTTTATGCTCTTTCCTTTTCCTACTTCATTTGAAGTTCCTCCTCCATTTGAAGCTCCTGCTCCATTTACATCCATCCTCATTTCTTTAAGCAGCCTCTGAATTGCTTTAAATTCTCCTTGAGAGATTTCAGCTGGTGCATCTTCATCATCAGAAAATGGAGTGTTTGCTGCATATACTGCATTTCTTTTCTTTGGATTTTTCCACCATTCAGAATAGCCCAGAATTCTGAAACATTGATCTTTAGTATGCCCTCTCATCCTACAGTGATTACACACTATGTTAATCTGTCTTTTCTTCTCAACATTGAATAGCATGGTGAAGGCTTTGTAAACATTTGGTAAAGGGTCCATCATGAATATAGAATCCTTGATGTTCTCAAAAGAATCATCAAGGCCTAATAAGAACAAGTATAAATTGCTCTTTTCATAATCCATTATCACTTGTTTTTCTGGTTTACATCCAACACATGTGTGTATGTTACTTCTATCACAAGTGCAGTTTCTGTGTGGTTGTAAATGTAGAAGTTCATCCCAGTAAAGCCTAGTTTTCGAATAGTACTCTTCTAGGTGTAAATTACCTTGTTGAATTGTGTAGATGTTATTCCTCAATTGATATTGTGTTGTCCCATTATTTCCTTCATAGCGTGCTTTGATTTCGTCCCATAATTGTTGTGATGTAAGAATGCTCTGAAAATGGACTTTATTCTTCTTATCAATAGTATTCATAATCCAAGTTCTTACAGTTGCGTCGACCATCCTCCAAAGTATAGCTTCTTTGTTATCACTCGGCATCTTACAAGAACCATCTATAAAACCTGTCTTCATCTTGGCCAGAAGTCTTAATTGAACGCTCGTGCTCCACTCAAAGTAGTTGAGCCTTGTAAGAACAGTCGATGTAAGAACAGTTGAAGAGGATTCTCCACCATGTAGATATAGAGGATCAGTACGATCACGCTTTTTTTCTGCCATTTGAAAGCGTAGAGGAGATGGATCTTGAACAATTTCTTCTACAGTTGTGTTAGGGTTTTGATCCTCCACTAGTTGTTCGTCGACACTTGAGTCTTGATGAATTCTTGAATCAGATTCTTTAATAGTTAAGTGGTGTACCTTAGAATTAGGGCTTAGATCTTCTTCCGGTTCGTCTAGAAGATCGTCGTTATCGTAATCGAACGGATCGTAGACTGGTAAATCTTTTGTAGATTGTTTCCCCTTGTGCTCTGATACCATATTAAGACTTGAAGAATCATGGATTTGATGAATCAAGATCAAGAAGTAGAAAGTCTGAAATATTATTGATGAAAAAGTAGTCGGTGATTAACACCAATGTTTGATACATAGCAAGGATCATTTGCCCCGATTGTTCTTTCAGTTACAACAAATAATACAATAGTCCTCAAAATATTACTCTATATTTAAGTAAGGTATTGAACTTATTATACTAACAAATTATCTTTAAACTTTATATTCTGCACAAAATAACTCACAAATTAGTTAGTATAAAATTATAAATAACAAATTAATATTACTTATCTCAATAGTGCGCAACAGAGGAACACCCAATTCGGTAACCGAAAATTTAATTTAAGACATTATACCCTCACTCTTTAACCGAGTTTATTTAATTATTCTTTAAAAAAATATGAGACATTCCACTCACTCTGAACAAATTTGATAATATTTCTTGTATAGATTAATATTTATATAAATATTATAAACAAGTAATATAATACATAAATAGTTTAAAAATTATAATTAATTGATACAAAATATATAATTTAAATAAAATAATACTAATTATAAAATGTTCATAATTTTGTATAGTAATTATATATATATATATATATATATATATATATATATATATATATATATATATATATATATATATATATATAATTAAGATAATAATGAAATTAATATATAGCTCATCAAATATAATTAATGTATTAAGTTAAAATATAATATTTTCATATACATATATTTAAAAAATTATAGATTTATGCACCATAAAAATAATAAATTATATATTTAAATAATTATTAAGAATCGGAGCCTGATGAAAAAATAAATAAAATTACTCAAGATTTTTTATTTATTTATTTTCTTAAATGTTTTAGTAATTCTATTTGATTTTAAATACAAAATTTGCGGGTTTATTTATAATAAAAAATAATATATGAAACAACTGTTGTTTTGATTTATAGGCTTCTTCTCTGACAACTTATTGATTGTCAAATTTAATTTTGTCACTCTCTACACAACATATATTTTAGTATTATCTATGATAGTTAACCTTTTTATTTGATCATAATTAATTTCTTAATAGTTAAATGACAGTTTCTTAATAGTTAAATGACAGTTTATTCAATATTTAAAAAAGTCAATAATATTTACAATCTCTTTGGTATATATAATTTTTTTTTTTTTTTATAATTTACTTTTCAACTAATATATTAATTATATTCTTATAAAAACATTACTATTCATTAAAATTATTATTTTAAATGTTCTTATAAATCTAAATAACTATCTTATTTCTAGATATGTAATCTAGATTTTTAATTTTTGTTGTTGTTAAAAATACCAGTTTTAGGGCCAGATTGAAAATGAGTTATTTGAATAATTAACTTCTTATTTTTAAATAACATTATTTTTTTAATTAGATTGAATTTTAAATAACATTCTTTGTGGAAAGAAACTAACTATTTTGATATTTAACTTCATTTGACAATAAACATTAAACATATTTTAAATTTTAAGTCAAATTATATACAATATTTAAATATGAAAATTCACTTTTCTTGCAAAAACAAACTTACACAAATTCCATTATTATGTACTTTATCCCCTATTAAAAATAAATAATAATATTAATTAACAATAAACATATTCTCATCTTTTTTATTTGTCGCCCAAACCAAAATAGTTTTTCTCTTCAGCTCCTTCGTTTTCCTTTTCCCTGATTATCATGAATAACTCTTATAATTCTTTGTTCTTTTATTATTATTATAAATGTTTTATTTCAAAATAATTACCCTCAATTGATAATAAAAAAATCCTAAAAAAGGTATAGTATTCTTGTAACATTAAACATTTGTCATATAACTTAACAAAATTAACGAGAAACAATAGACTTTAACCTGGATAATAGATTTCTGATGATGATTTTTGGAGTTTTACATTGAACTTTCTTGGGATTTGTTGTTATCTCCTTCCCCACAAATTCCATGAAGGATTTGTCCTTTTTACCATTCAAATCCTTGCATGAAACTTTTGAATAGTTTGGATGTGGCAATGTCATGAGATTCCTTTCTATAATGTGAGCAATGGAAATCACTTCATGAGAATCATATAGAGCACTACCGCAGTCCCAAATATTGTCTTTCATGAGTCAAGAACAAATACTTTGTTATATTTTTTTTCTCTTTTATTGGTCTTATTGAGTCCAATAAATACTGATGGATAACAATTTAGTTTCCAACTTTGCCCTTGCTTTGTGAGATTGTAAAGAAATGTATGGAATAAAATGTAAATTTAATTTTTAATATATTGACCATTAGTTTCACTAATATATGCCTTAAATCAGATGGGATTATTTCCATATTCTTTCTAGATCACCATTATCATAACACAAATCAGATAGTATTAATTATATATTGCACTGATTTTATTATATTTCAAATTAAGTAGCATCATTAGTAATGTGAATGGGGCGGATAAACGACTAGTTTGACTAATTAAATATACCACAATCTCATATAGAGAGACAAATTATGCTTTGACAAAAAAATATTTTGGAAATATAGTTTGATATATATAATTTTTTGTTTATTTTATAAGTGATTAATATATTATGAGAATATCATTCAGCAACCATTACACGAAAATACTTACACAATACTCCACAGATATTGAATCAGATTTTTTTCTTAAAAACCCTAGATTATGTTACAAACATAGGGATTGAAAGCAACCCAAAAAATGTAACAATGTGGAGGATAATATTTTAACATTTAAAAATAATAATAGTTGTATTAGTTATTTAGTTACTAGTGTAATAAAATTTTAAAACACGCCCCTGAATTCGATTCTCTCTAGTGAGAAGATCTCTTTTGTATTTATCATTATAAGTAAGGGCCGGATTTAACTTAAAGCTGAGGTGAAAAGAAGTTCACTACAAAAAAAATAACGTACATAATCTTTTCATTTCCTAATTTTTCAATTTAATTGATTAATTGTCTTTCTAATTCTAAAAAAAAAGTGATAGAGACTGTCAATGATCCAATTATTATATCCTTACTTTTTTCTGATGTTCTTCAAGTAAAATATTTTTTTTTTCAAACTCAACATAACTCTGAATTATCCATAAGTACTAAGTCTTTCAAAACTAGAAGTTCATATAGTACGTAGGTATCAAAATCTCATTCAGACCAGAGCGGTACAATATAATATGAGAGATTGGTCTAGAGTAAATTGACAAATGTGACTTTCTACTAACAATGAGAACTCCTTACATCAAAGAACATCATCCGTGAGTATCTTAACATCGATGAAGCTTCACATTTTTTATGGTGTCCATCGATTTCAAACTGAAACCCATGTGAAGAAAGGATCCACATGATTGATCATGGGCAACTCAAAAGTCCATATTGTGCAACAGCTCTAGTTGTTAATGATGGTTCAACAATTATGGGTTTAAGCATTTGTCTTCAATTTATGTTGGTCAACTATAACTTAAATTATTATATTTTACCACTAAGTTATGAGTTTTCACTGACACGTGTAATTCTTGGTTTTAGAAAAGCTCGAGGTTCGAAAAATTTCAATCTTAATCCGTATATGAGGAATTTTTTAAAATAAAAATATTATTTTAAATAAATTCTTACAAATTTTAAAATTAATTATAAAAATAATTAATTTTAGTTTAAACTAAAATAATTTTTAGATTTATAGTAATCAAATTAAAATTTGGTTTTTTAGAAGTTTGTTATTTAAATTAATTTAAAAATAATTAATTTAAAAGATTATTCATTTAAAAACAGAGTCGGCAATTGAAATTCAAATCAATTATAGAATTGTAATATTTGAAAATCAATAAACTAGTATACGTGTACAAACCTATTTTAACTAGAGTTTCTTTAAGTTAGTAGTTTGATGATACTTGGAAAATGAGTTATGCGCTTCATCCTCCGTACTTATTTTAAAAACGGTCTTTAATTGTAAATTTGACTTTTGAAAATCGATTATATAACGTTTTATTTTAACCGATTATTCTTGCGGTCCTAGACATGCGTAGGTTTTGTGTATTTAAAAATAATAATAATTATTATTTAAATGATGGTACATGTTGTTAATCATGACTAGAGAGAAAATTACCTGAAGAACATTAATATTTTAAAGACATAATGGTTTAAATATAAATCACGAGGTCCAAAATATCTCAAAAATATTTTAAAATTAATTTATAATTTTTCGGGATTTTTAGAAAATAATTTGATGTCCAAAATTAAAAAAATAATATTGGAATTTGAAAAGTGCATCTAAATAGGCCTTACGATCGGTGTCCTCGTTCTTGGGTTCATTTTATCATTTGGGGCTAAAAAGATCTCGATATTGGTCGAGAACATATCTAGGTTTAGGATCCTCGGTTAGGATGCGGAAGTCCCTCAGTCGGGGTGCTAAGGCCTCTTAGTCATTCGCCAAAATTCTTGGTCGGATGCTAGAGTTCTCGGTCGGATGCCTCAGTTCTGGGTGGAAGTCATCGGTCCTGGTTTCAGGAGTACTCGGTTGTGTGCGATACTCTTTGGTCATAGGTTTAACTTCTCAATCGGATGTAAAAATCCTTAATCGAACATCTCGGTCTTGGATGAAGAAAATATTTCGGACCTCTCGGTCGTGGCTAAAAAGACTCGATCCCGACTCAAATTTATCGATCAGACCTCTTAGTTTTACCTGAAGATTCTCGGACGAATCTCGGTCCTAGTCAGACCTATCGGTCCTCAAGAACATCAAAATTGTACGTTTTGCAATTTTGATGGAAGCTTGTTTCATTGAGTTAAGGACCCGGGTAGCTTTATAAAGCTCATAAGAATACTATGAACATCATCTCAAGGTGTGCTTCCATCTGGAATATGTTCATTTTTATTAGAAAAAGTTTCTAGCCAAAAATTAAGTTTTTGATTTTAAAGTTTTAATGAAGTTTAAGGAATTTTCTAATAACTTCCTTATACTTCATATGATTGATTGGTACCACAACATGAACACAATCTGTTCATTTGGACCAATTCAACAACTCAAAATTTAATTTGTTTTTAAAATTTTGATTTTGATCAAATTGATTTGGATGAATCAAACATGATCCAAATAGTTGTTCAACATCATTAGAAATATGTTGGGAAATTTTCTGAGCTTCTGTTATTGAGGATTAACTCAAGAACAAAAAATATGATTATTATTGTTCCAAATTCAAATTTGGGTTTTATTTGTTTAAGATTGATTGATCAATCTTGACTTTAATAAAAAAAACTCATAAATGATCATATGATCGATTTCTAATCACAAAATCTAACAACCAGACAATATACAAGCTTTTGAAAATTGTAATATATAAATTTCAATTTTAAACTGGAAGTATGAATTAAAGGGTGATTGGAAACATACCAAAGATTGGAGAACACTCCTTAGACTTGAAAGAAGTTTTGGAGATGCCTAGGTCCAACTTTTAAGGCCTTATACAAAATTTTGAAAATTTTGAAAACTTTTGAGCTTCAATGGCAAATTTTTTCGATTTCTTTTTATTTAAGGAATGAGATAATATCTCTTGGCTTAAGAATGTTTAAGGGAGGCTATTTATATTCTCTCCAAGTCAGTTGATCAACTAAGTGGGCTGGAATGAGTCAAACACTACTTATTGTGTTTTGGCTGTTCTTTCGGATAGTCGCCAGCATAGGCCATCATAGCGATCCTAGGTTTGGGGGAAATGATCTCTATAGTATGGTGATCATTCCAGCTTTTGAACAGAGTCAATTCATCTAGAAACGACGAAATTTTATCTTTAAAAAATAAAAGATGGATGTGGATGGTTATCCATCTGGCATCACGACGACGAAGAGGATCAAAAGACAAAACGGCTTCGGGCAAGAACCCGGATGTGGAACGGTCCGTTAGTGTTCTTTCATTTTTTGGCGTTCCCTTGTGTTTCAGCTAACGGAGCGTTAGATTATCCTATGCAGTGCGAGTGAGTACTCCTTCCTATTACAACAGGCGACACGGGCGACTCTTGGGCATTGGATGCAAATTTAGCGTGCATCCGATGGTCGCGTTTCGGTTGTAGCCATTCTCCCGAATTTCTAACCTAGTTACAGATTTATTTTTTATTTTAAACTTTAAGAGTTTGTCTGAAATTGATTTTTATTTCCCCCTTTTGGATTTGTTTTCAAATCTTTAAAATAGTCAAAATATTTAAAATAAATATTACAAATATTTTGTCAATTTTTTTTTTTATATTTTTGGGTTAATCAAATAATTTTTGGGATAAAATGGGTACCTCATTTTATCCTAAATTATTTATTTTAATCCATTTTATTTTTCTAAAATTAATTTAAGATAAAATGAGAACAACATTTATCCCAAATAATTTTATTTATGTTCTTTGACCATTATCTTTAATTAATTTGGTTTTAATTATAATAATAATTAATCTAATTAATTTTTTAATTATGTTTTTGGTCTTCGATTTAATTAAGTATATGGAGGAGGAAGTCCAAGAACATGCACAAACTTAGATCTCGGGCCTTTCAATATCTTCATTGTTGGAAGACCTATCCAACGGAAAAATATATAACTTAGATTATAGCGATCGATTGACGTCTCATTCATACATTTTGAAAAATTATCCCGAATTAGAACATTTTTACATGTAAGATTCAATATTTTTGTTATAGTACGTCTTATTAATTAGCATTATAGAGTATGTTAATTAATATTCAATCTATTTACGCATTAGACCAAGTCTAAGGGAGTTAGACGTCCTCGTCTAACTACGCGTCCCATTAGACTCGGTCTAATGGAGTTAGACATCCTCGTCTAACTACGTATCCCATTAGACCAAGTCTAATGGAGTTAGACGTCTTCGTCTAACTACGCATCCCATTAGACCATGTCTAATGGAGTTAGACGTCCTCGTCTAACTATGTTTCCCATTAAACCAAGTCTAATGGAGTTAGACGTCCTCGTCTAACTACGTTTCCCATTAGACCAAGTCTAATGGAGTTAGACTACCACGTCTAACTTCGCATCCCATTAGACCAAGTCTAATGGAGTTCGACGTCCTCGTCTAACTACGTTTCCCATTAGACCAAGTCTAATGGAGTTAGACGTCCTCGTCTAACTACGTTTCCCATTAGACCAAGTCTAATGAAGTTAGACGTCCTCGTCTAACTACGTTTCCCATTAGACCAAGTCTAATGGAGTTAGACATCCTCGTCTAACTACATATCACATTAGACCAAGTCTAATGGAGTTAGATTACCACGTCTAATTACGTATCACATTAGACCAAGTCTAATGGAGTTTGACTACCACGTCTAACTTCGTCTAACTAGCCTGCTTAGACCACGTCTAAGTTAGCATAGTTTAATGCACCTGCACAAAACCAAATAGACAATTTAACTTTGTTCATAAGTAAACATCATCAAAATTCCGTTGTTTAATGTTTCATAGCTTTTGTTTATTTCTAAGTTAATTACTTTTCACTTAATTAACTCTTTTCTTTACTTTGTTTTTACTTTTACCAACAAACTCGCAACAGCGTCTTGAGTTAATTGAGTTGTTGATAGACAACAAAGATGTTTTCTCCTGGTCATATAAGGACATGTCAGGCATTGATCTAAAGATCACGCGACATCATATTCCCCTTTATTTAGATGTTAAGTCGATAAAGTTAAAGCTCACACGGATGAAGGATGATATTGTGACCAAGATAAAAGAAGAATTCCAAAAGCAACTCAAAGCTAAATTTATCGAAGTAGTGGATTATCCTACCTAGATAGCCAATGATATTCATATCCTCGAGAAAGATGGAAAAATACGTGTGTGTGGACTATCGGGATTTGAATAAGGTCAGCTCAAAAGATCACTTCACATTTCCACATATCGACATACTTATCAACCAAGCTTTTGGTTATGAACTGTTATCATTCATGGACGGATTTTTAGGATACAATCAAATTCATATAGCCACACAAGACAAATAAAATACCACGTTCATAACAGAAGTAGGAACCTTATATTATTGTGTCATGCATTTTAGTCTTAAAAACGCTGGAGCAACATATCAACGGGCAACCACCATGATCCTTCATGACATGATTCAAAAGAAAGTGAAAGTCTATGTTGACAATATGATCATTAAATCGAAGGATCGTTAAAGAAAGGTCCAATACCTCGAAAAAAATCCTACAAAGAATCAATAAATATCAACTACGACTCAATCGAAAAAATGAATGTTCGGAGTCACAGTTGGTAAGAAGTTAGGCTTCTTAATCACTTAGAAAGGAATCAAAAGTCGATCCCTCCAAAATAGTAGTCATCACGACTATGCCGGTACTTTGAAACGAAATTGAGGTTTGAGAATTTCTTGGAAAATCTAATACATCAGTTGATTCATCAGTAAGCTTACTACAACATACGATCAATTGTTTAAGCTTATAAAGAAATACCAAAAATAAAGGATAAAGATACGCAAATAGTTAACAAGCATTTGACAGAATACATGATTATTTAAAATCCCCTGCCATACTCATGCCTCTCAGACCCAGACCCGACATTACTCTCACTCAGATAATTTTATTTTATTATTATGATCATTTTCTTTAATTAATTAGTCTTTAATTATCACAATAATTAGCCTAATAATTTTTTTTATTGATTTTTTGGCCTTTAGTTAATTAATTTAAATTTATTTATTTAAAAATAAATTAAATAATTATTTTAATATTATAAATTTGAGGGTAGATTTTTAGTATTTACAAATACAAAAATCTCAAATAAGTAGAATCAAACCCAATCAAAATCTTCATTTATTTTAGAGCTAAAATTCATATTTATTCCTAATATAAATTATTTATAATGTTGGATCTTCTTGTCTAAAAAAATGTATTATATTTAATAGCCCCGGGATCTAATTCATTGAAATGCAATCTAATAATATTCACATGTTCTTCAGAACATATTACTAAATTTAATTTTAAATAATTCAATTCCAATATAGTTGACCATGACCACAAATTATTGAAAATAATTTTAAATACTTGTTAGCTTAAATGATAAAACTAAAACTTGGTAACCAGAAAATTATAAATTTAAACATTTTTATCATTTAAAAGAAAAAGGGAATAATTATACCAACACAGACTTTTTTTTTTTTCTTTTGAAATGATACAACACATGCAAGTCTTGAATTTGATTAATAAAATAAGACAAAAAAACAAATAACAAAATCCATCATCAAATCTATGGATCCTCATCAAATTAATTCTCACTTAATAATAATATTCTCATCATTAGTTGACAAGTTCAGATAACTTTTCCATTCAACCGCAACATTCGCAAGTGCTTTAGCCGACGAGCCCTCTAGACCTAGAGCCTTCAAAGTGGATTCCTTAAGCTCCTCCACTCGAACCCTAGCCTCTTTCCCTTCTTCCCCTCCCATTAAACTTTTCACGACTCGACCAATCTCCTCTTTCTCAATAACTCTAAACCCCAGCCCCACCTTCACAGCATTTGTCACCGTGACCGAGTTCATCTTTTGCTCGGCGTAGAGCGGGCAAGCGATCATCGGAACTCCTTTAGCCACGCTCTCGAGAATCGAATTCCACCCGCAATGAGTCAAGAAACCACCCGTGGATCTATGTTCCAAGATCTCGGCTTGGGGAGCCCATGATGGTAGTAGAAACCCGCGACCCTTAACCCGTTCCAAGTATCCAACCGGTAGGAATGACAATGGGTCGTCTTGGCTTCCCCCACCCAAGTAAGCCGCGTCGCTCGTTTCATTAGGGCAACGAATAACCCAAATAAACCGTTCACCACTCAATTCCAAGCCCAATGCCAGCTCTATGAATTCAGTGTAATTCAAAGTTCCTCCACTTCCAAAAGATACAAATAAAACAGACTTGTCAGGTTGACTTTCTAAAAAACTCAAACAACCCGTTTTATCATCTTTCCAAATACTCGAACCAATCTTAATCAATGGACCCACCGGGTAAACGGGTGGTTTTCCGGGTTCGGATTCACAAAGAGCCTTCAATGCCCCGCTTTCCAACTCTTCAAATGAATTTACAAGAATACCCCTGGCCATTCTATACCGCTTAGCCTGCTCGAGAAAATGTTTGTAAACATCGTCTTTCCGGTCCTGAAACGGGTCAAGAAGAACACTCCCGTGAATCGGGACACAACCCGGGATCCGAACCGGTTCACCCATATCCCTAAATTCACATTCTACTTCCCTGTCGAGCTGGGGTAAATAGAGGAACAGAGAAAGAACCATTGCAGTTGACGGGAAAAAGAGATACGCCGGAATCATCAATTCCTCAGCGATGTAAAAACATTCGGTGCCGAAAAGATCGGTGATCAAGGCGACGACGGGCTTCTCAACGATCAATGTTTTTAGAGCATCTTTGAGATGGGTTTGGGATCTGGAATTGATGAGACAGATTCGGGATTCTATCTTTGTTTCCGGTGGAAGGTCGTCCAAGTTAACCGGAGGAAGGAGGATGTGATCCATTTTCTCCGGTAGGGAGTCAAGAAAGGCTTTCTGGGAGGTAGAAGGAGGGCCGTCGCCGGGAATTAAGAAGGTGACGGAAAAGCCGTGTAATTGGACAAGGCGTTTTGCGATTTCCACTTGTGGAATGAGATGTCCCATTCCTACAGAAGGCGCCATTACTAAGTGAGGGATTATAGCCATAGTTAGAGAGAGAGTGTAGTGTGTGTGATGTTTGTGAATACTTGGTTATGGGTGTTTGTTTATATAGAATATTTTGAATAATGAAATTTAGAGTTCGGTGGTAGATTTTTAAATAAAATATTGATATTTTTTTATGTTTTTTTAAACTTTAAATCTAGGTTTATTTAAAGAATTTAGTGATATTATAATGTTTGATTATTTTTGAATTTTTAAAAAATATATATTAAAAAATGTATTGATAGTGATTTTTAACTATAACCAATCTTACTTTTTAAAAGTAACATTAATTAAAAGTATTGAGTTAAAGTATGTAATATAATTAACCTTCTCAATATATATTTTCTAAAATAATTAACATAACATCTGTAATGAATTTTTATTTAAATTAATATAAAACATGTATAATAATTTATCCCTCTTATTATTTATTCAGGCTAATTAAGTTAATTCATTATTGATCACTTTAAATAAGTTTTGGTTTATTTAAAAAATGTTGATTGATGGACTAGTTAATTCATTATTGATCATTACGTATTTTTTTTATGCTGGACTAGTGATTATTTGATTACAATACCAACAATATTTTTTTTTATAGTGTGACAGGTAGATATGAAAAGTTATTCCCACTTGCTTTGTGGAGTACTACATAGAATATTAGGTTTACCATATTTATTATATATAAATATTATAATCCTTAATTGTAAATGAGTACATATAGGACATCATCAAACATCAAAATGATCATATTTTATTATATGCCATACACAAAATTATATATATATATATATAATTTAAATATTTATAAAATTTACAAAAATTAGTTATGAAACTAAACTGTCATCCTCCTTGTTACCCCCTTCATCAAATAAATCTTACCTTAACGTTCTAAAGTATAAACAAAAAAAATCAATTTTTGTTGAATAAATTGAATATAGAAAAAAAAATTGCGACAACGGGTTAAGTATATAACCTGCAAACACACTAAACAGACGTAGAATTTGGCGTTTGAAGGCTCAAACTTAGAAACTTAGGGTTAATATTCACTTCAATCACACTTTTAACACATTTTTGACACATTTAACACGATATTCACGTTTTTAACACGTTTTTGACACATTTAACACATTTATCATATTTAGACACATTTTGCACGTTTTGGCACGTTTAACAAGTTTTTCACATATTTGACACGTTTAACACGTTTTTGACACATATAACACATTTTTAACACATTAAACATGTTTATTATATTTTTGACACGTTTTTGACATATTTAGCATGTTTTGTTTTTACGTTTTGACACATTTCCCACATTTTTGACACGTTTAACAAGTTTTTTTACATGTTGGGCACGTTTAACACGTTTTTGACACATTTCTCAAGTTTTTAACACGTTTAAAACGTTTTTAACACGTTTAAAACGTTTTTAACAAATTTAAAACATTTTTCACACATTAAACATGTTTAACACGTTGACACATTTCACATGTTTTTTACGTTTTTGACACGTTTGACACATTTTTAACACGTTTTTGACACATTTAACACATTTTTAACACGTTTAACATGTTTTTCACGTTTTGACACGTTTGACAAGATTTTCACATTTTGGCACATTTACAAGTTTTTCACTTATTTGGCACGTTTAACACATTTTTGATACGTTTAACATGTTTTTATGTTTTTAACACGTTCAACACATTTTTAACACAATAAATACGTTTATCATATTTTTGACACGTTAAATACGTTTTTGACAAGTTTAACACGTTTTTAACATTTTTGGCACGTTTAACACTTTTGATGAATTTTGGCACATTTACCACATATTGACATGTTTAATACGTTTTGATCTGTTTAACACACTTATGACATGTTTAAAACGTGTTAAATATGCCAAAAATGTGTTAAACGTGCCAAAAACGTAGAAAACGTGTTAAACGTGCCAAAAATGTGTTATACTTGTCAAAATGAGTTAAACGTATCAAAATATGTTAAACGTATCAAAAACGTGTTAAACGTACCAAAAACGTGCTAAACATGTTTAAAATGTGTTAAACATGCCAAAATTGTGTAAAACGTTCCAAAAACGTGTTAAACGTGTCAAAAATATGTTAAACATGTTAAAAATATCAAAAACGTGAAAAATGTGTTAATCTTATAAAAATATGTGAAAAACATGTTAAACGTATTAAAAATGTTTAAAACGTGTTAAATGCGCCAAAAACGTGGAAAACATGTTAGACATGAAAAACGTGTGAAAAACGTGTTAAATGTGTCAAAATGTGTTAAATGTGTCAAAATGTGTAAAACGTGTGAAAAATATGTTAAACATGTCAAAAACGTGTTTAACTTTCCAAAAACGTGAAAACATGTGAAATGTGTGAAAAATGTGTTAAACATATTAATCGTGTCAAAAACGTGAAAAACGTGTTAAACTTGTCAATAATGTGAAAAACATGTTAAACGTATTTAAGATGTCAAAAACGTGTTAAACATATCAAAAACATGTTAAACATATCAAAAACATGAAAAACATGTGAAACGTGTGAAAATGTGTTTGTAAGTGTAAAAACGTGTTAAACATGTCAAAAATGTGTTAAACAGGTCAAAAATGTGTTTAAACGTGCCCAAAACGTGTTAAACATGTTTAAAATGTCAAAAACGTGTTAAACATGTCAAAACCGTGTTAAATGTGTTAAACATGTCAAAAACGTATTAAACATACCAAAAACGTGAAAACATATTTAAGAAGTTAACATTTTAAACCGATATTTTATTTTACAAACATAGGAATTGAAATTGAATTACAATTATATCATTTTCCCAAACATAGAAATTAGAATTAAATTACAATTTTATAATTTTATAATTTTTCCAAACATAAGAATTTAATTGTAATTCAATATCAATTCTCAAAAAATTGGAATTAGAATTCTAATACCATCAATTCCCCTCATCAAACACACCCTTAGGGAAATAGTTTTGTTTGGGAAGGAACCAAGTTAGATTATAAATTTAATAATTGGTCAATTTTTATAGGATGTTAACTAATTTTTACATTTAATTACTTAGGCCTTGTTCTCTTTGGGTTTTCTTAAAAATCCATTCAAAATCAATTTCAATCAATCAATTCTCAACAATCACATCACTCATTTCATTAACCAAAATACTAAAATACTCTCTATTCTAAATTATTATTTTTTATTTTATTCATATATATCAATATCTTTTAAGTCTTTTTACAAAAAAATAATTATCACCACCTCAAAATCATCACTAATCATTACTTTTTTTTCCCTCTCTAAATTTTTTTCAAAAACACCAATCGAACAATGCCTTGCATATAATACAACTAATTAATGAGTTTGTTTTAAAATGCTTAGGCAAAATGATATGTAATAGAAATGTTCCGTACTTGATTATTAGGTAGGAAAGGATGGTGTTATCCTAATTTTTTTTGTACACCTCTCTTTTTATAATCATACTTTTCAAAAGTATTATTAAAACTTTGTATTCTAAAAAGACAAATCAATTAATGTTACTTTAAACCTCAATATGTGTCAGATAAAAACATGTCTTTTGATAAAAAAAACATATAATTAGGTCTCATTCAATAAGTCTTTACTCTAATTACAAATAATTGAATACAAATTACAAAACTATCATACTAAATTTATAAACTCTAATAATTATGCATTCATCAAAAAAATGATACTTCAAATTAAATTTCTAATAAAATATTTGACTTTATATTTTTTTAATCCAAAATTCACATATTACATGTTATTTTTTAATTATTCAATCATCTAACTAATCAATTAAAATGTTTCTATTTTATATTTATATTATTTAAATTTTAAATAAAAAAACATTATAATAATTTAACTAATCATCATTGAACAAGCTCCAATTAACCGCTTTAGGGTAGCCATCGGTCTCTTCTCTACCTTTAGTCGACTTTATGCTTAAAAATGATTTCATTTTGATTTATTTATCTGAGATGAAGACATAAACACAATTTTTTTTAGCTAAAATACATCATAAATTGAACAGGTATCAATTTTTTCTTAAATATAAAATGTTACCAAAAAGGGTTAAAACATATAATCCGTAAAACACACTTAACCAGGCATAAAACTTGGCGAATGACGAATTTGAGACCTCTCAAGGAGACTAAGGAATATCCACTCTTGTTGCCTTAGGCTAGAAGAGAAGATATCACTAGTTAATTTTAATTATAAACTAGAAGTTTTGACATTTAATTAAATATAATATAATATAACTATATAGAGTTTGTTTTGAAAAGTCTTCGACATTGATGAATTGGGATCTAAATATAATTACGCAAGTGGTCTTTGATAGATCTAAATATAGATATTTATATTTGACTTAGATCATTTAATTTAACAAAAGATAACTTAGTTTAATCATGTTTTATTATTTATTTTATTTTTTATGTTAGAGATTTTTTTTTTTTTTTTAACTATTGTTAGATTAAGTTAAAGAAAAGAAAAATGGGGGAAATTATTAAATTAAGATTTAAGAGGAAATCGTTAATTAATTTGATTTATGAAAAACAATTTAATTGATTAATAAACTTAGGATAATTAAAATCAATACGACATAGTTTTGATGATGTTTTGATAAATGAATAAAACTATGTTCAACAAATGTTTTAATGCGCGGGTATATTCAAAGACTCGATGACAGCAGTCTCACTCAATGAGCTAAAGAAACGCTGACAGTAGAGTTGATATTAGCAGAGCTAAAAAGCATTGGCAGCAGAGTTTACATCAACAGAGCTGGAATTACGCTAACAACTAAGTGGCCCAACAACAGTGTTGCGCCAACGGTTGTGTTACGCCAACAATTGTGTTGCGCTAACAGCCAAGTAGCTCAACATCAATGTTACACCAACAATTGGGTTGCGCCAACAACTGAGTTGCCAACAATAGTGTTGACATCTGCAGAGCTGGAGTTGCGCTAAAAGCTAAGTAGCCCAATAGTAGTGTTGCGCCAACAATTGTGTTGTGCTAATAGCCGAGTATCCCAACAACAATGTTGCACCAACAACTATGTTGCGCTAAAACTGAGTTTCCAATAGCTATGTTGCGCAAATAGCTGAGTTACCAATATTAGTGTTATGTCAGCAGTTGTGTTGTACCAACAATTGAGTTGCCAATAACAGTATTGCAACAACAGATGTGTTGCACCAACAGTTGAGTATGCTATTAGCATGGTAGCTCATCAACAAAGCTAATCATTAGTAGAGCTCGAAATCAGCCAAGTTCTACATTAGCTGAATACGACAAAAACATACTATATTCCATTCGCCTGCGCACTACCATGTACGAACGAATATTCCATTCGCCTGTGCACTACACTATACGAACAAATATTCCATTTTCATGCGCACTACCCCGCATGCCAGACGTACGACGAACGTACCGCTTCCACGTGTCAACAAAATAGATTTGACCGTTGCCTTGTAGAAAATATAAAAATGCATCAAAGGACAACGACGAATCTGCTGGTTCTTCGCTAAGGCTCTTGAAAATTACTAAGTTAAGCATACACGAGAAGATATACGTTGAGCGATAATCTTTTGTATCATTTGATAGTAATTTCATTGTTGTAAGTTGAACAGAATGTTGTCTGTTCAACAAGATAGTGTTAGAGAGTTAGGAGTTCACATTGACAATTGTTAAGACTTGTGATCTGAGTGGGTTTGTGTAAAGGCTATACAAATCAAAGTCTTCTAGTGGAATCCTTCTGGAAATAAAAGAAGGAGTGACGTAGGAGTTTTATTTCCGAACATCCATAAAATCTTGTGTTGTCTGTTTATTATTCCATTCACCGTTATATTCACTGTTATATTTGCTGCTTCAAATCCCGTAAACATTTCCCACACTTAAAACCGTTCAAGAGTTTGCTACGATTTGTTAAATAATAGAAATAGATTTACCGTCCTTAACAGGATTAAAATCACATTTAAAGTGAAAAATAGCACAACAGTATTCAATCCCTTCTACTATTGTATTTGATCCTAATAACTATCATTCTCACCTTAATCGGTTTTGGATAATTTATGTAGGACATAGTTTGAGTAGTATTTTGAACGCAAAGAGTATAAGAGTTTTAATATAAAAAAAAATCAATTTATTATCAAAGGATATATGATGTACTCAGATAAATGAAATAATTTGATCTGCAATTAAAAATATATTAATTAATTTTATAATTAACTAATTAGTAAAATTTTAAAACATATCAACTTAATTTTAATGTTTTTATTTAATAAAAGATCTGTTTGAAATTATTATTATATTTATATTTTGTAATTAATTTTGTTTAACTAGTTGTTTTTAAAAACTATTTTAAAATATGTCGAATATGAATTATTTGATATATAGAATCCATTATTAAACCGATAAATATTTAATAAATCAAATCCATCAAATATAAGATTAAACAAAATTTAAATTTATCAAAAAAATAACTGTAACTCAATTAACAATCATCTATAATAATATATATCTTATCTAATGAGAGTCTGCATTTTATTTTCTAACTAAAATTAAGCACGATAAACATTTATATTTTTTTTGTTTATTCTTCTACTTTTCTTTCTCTAACACTTTTTTTTTTTTTAATTTACAAATTAAGGAGAATATAAAAATTAAATATATGATTATGAATAAATTCCTTTTATCTTCTTTTTTTCCAAATCAAAAGTAGATCCCAAAAAATTTCATTTCCAAACATATTTTGGAATTGAATCCGGTTCTTAGTTTTGAAGAGAAATAACAATTTTTATTTCAAATATATATTTTATACAAATATTGATAGGTAGATAGGTTAATATTGTTTAAGATAATTTAACTAAATATATATTTAAAAATTTTGTTTCAATTTTTTTATTATCTAAAGTGAAGCTTTTATTAAATTTAAAAATATATTTTCAAATGAGGCATACGAAATCGTGGGAAGAAAGAAGATTAGATGAGACCGTATGACAATAGTCAATGAAGATTATTAGGTAGGGACTGGAAGGTGTTACCATAATTTCTCATGTATCTTTGTTTGGTAATCATACTGGTAAATAATTATTATTTTTAATGTTGATTATTAGGTAGCTATTTAAAATAAACTGATAGTTCAAGATGAGTTCATTAAAAGTTATTTTATTTTATTTTTAAATAAGAGGATAGTTCAAGATTTGTTCATTAAAACTCCTTATAGATGACCGTGGCCAGAAATTTAAACGAAAAGGTGGATGATCTTAATTGGTATTCAATTTGAATTTTTTTTCAAAACTAAAGTTGTTCTTTATCATTTATGAAACTTGTTTGAAAAAATAATGGATCAATTCTTTCTGAATTAAATCAAAAATAGTTTAAAATTCAAAATATAGCAAATGTTAAAGATTTTAAATTTTGTCCAATTTGAGAATGATTAAGCTCCGATTTTTAAAGAATTAAATCAATAAAACATCAGCAGAATTTTAACGTTTGAATAATCGTTCGCTAAATTAATTTTCCGAAACTAAAACAAATTCCAACCCTCCCGTTTGTCCGGCACGCAAGAGATCATCCAGAAATCGTTTTCAATCTTCATTAGAAGTTTATTTAACATTTTTTCGATTTCTTGATTTTTGAAAATATTGAAAAAAAAACTAGATTTTGATTTTAAACTCATTCTCACCGCTTCTAATTACCCCTCACTTATTCTAAATTAGTAGACGAATCTTTATTTAATCATTCGAGTCTTGCATCGATCAAGAACAACAAGGTTAAGTTATGGATTTTTTTTTTTTCAGAAGTTGATCTTAGTTTGCTAATACGGGTCTATTACAACCAACAAATCAGTGAAATTGTAGTTCTTCACGGGTTTATTATCTTTCATGCATAAACTTTTTTGGAAAGGAGTATTATAGAAGACAATAGATCGCAAAGAATATATGATTTTTTTTGGAAAATAAATGTTGCTTTCCTGTGTTTCTCACGCCTAAATATTAACCTTTTGAAATATCTTGACTTAGATAGTTTATACCCCAATGTCTACATTCGTCTCGAATTTCGTGGATATTATAAATCAAATTGGGATATAAAAATGTTCATTTATAAATATGTCGATGTCTTGCTAAGTCCCGTAATTTACCATACTCTCGAATATCGTAAAATGAGGTGATGAAACAAATGTTTAGAAGGCATATCTTCTTTGTGTGAGATGATAAATCCAAAATAGGACTTAACAATATTAGACTAGCTTTGACTCGTTTTAGAGTCGTTACCTAATTTATTTCTCGATAAATTAAGAAAATAATGTCATATATATGAACACGCCTATTCTGATTTTAGCTTGGTGTTTAGTTACACGTGAGAAGAAATATCCACACCGATAACACTACAAACTATTGACATCTTATGAAAAATACGATTTCTTAAATTTGATTAAGAATCGTTCAAATCCTATCCATGTCTAAGGTTTCAACTAAATTCCTATCCTAGATCCAAGAATGATACTCATCCGTACCTAGACACGTGTCAAGTTTCATTATGGTAAATTATAAGAAAATGTTAGAATAAATGAAATTCAAACATATATGTAGATAGAAGTGGACCGAGAAGGAACCTGAAAAGATTCCATAATTAAAGGTTAGTATTTCAAATAATTAAGTTTTATTTATAAAACACAAGGGAACTAATTTTTTATTATTATTTCAGATTTTTTAAATATAAGTAATAAATACAAATACAATGTAAATATAAAAGAAATGAACCAACAGACAAAATCATATTTTGTTAAAAAAAAATATTTATAAGTGTTTTGTTTTTCTTTTGGATTTTTAGAAAATTATATAGTATTTTCAAAATTAAAAAAAAAAAAAACCCAAAAATACACCAAGCTGCAAGCAAACAGGCTACAAGGCCTATTAAGTCGGGTGTTTCACCACGCAGGCTCAGCGAGTCAAGAGCCTAGGCGGATCTAGGTGTAGGAAGTCTTGATCACGGGAGAGGCTGGGGCCACGATCATGAAAGGAACTAGCATCCTCGGTTAGAAGAGTGCCTCGATCGTCTTAGTTGCCAAGTAGCCTTCTCGGCCGAAGATGAAACTAGTGTCGTTAGTCAGATGTGAGGCCAACATCAACGGTCGTCTTGGTCGAAAGTCACACCACGTCGGTCAATAAAGGAGCTAGCATCTTTAGTCGTCTTCAATCTCTAGCATATCAAGAATGGTTGATCAGGAATTTTGACCAAATTGCCTCGGGCAGAGATTTGCGATTCTAAATGACTCTACCTTTCCATCAACATCAAGAGATCATTTCTTAACCTCCAAAACGACTTAAGGCTGCCTAGAACTCTTCGTGGATGCCACACTAGAGAACCCAAATGTGATCAGAAAATTACATTAACAAAAATCAGATCGTTTAGTTATTTTTCGAAAATTTTCTAAATCAACTTCAAACTGTTATTAAATGATCTTGAGTTATCTTAAGCAGTTCTAAAACTAGTTGAGATCATTCTGGAGTTAGTGTTATTGAGGCTGAACATTTTCATATTTTAGAATTAATTTTTTTTTTAATCATACAATGAATGATTAAATTCTATCTCGATAGAAAGTTTGTGAATGAATTAAAGAATTGAAATGTTGAAAGAAATTGAAAAATAAGTAGCTAAGTCGGATTACAAAAACTCAAACAATTTGAAATCGTTGTTTGTTGTAATTTAGAATTACAATGATAATTATGGAAGCTTACAAGAGCTTGGAAACACTTCTTAGAATCCTAGTGAAGCTTTTTATCGGATCAGACATCACATTCCACTACTCTCTCGTTTTTCCGAGAAACTTCAAAGTCTAGCAATGATCATTTTTTATAAATACACGATAAAATAAGATATAAAGATATAGCGGTAAAGAATAATAAAAACACATGATATTACGAGGTTCGACCAACAATGCCTACATCCTTATGGAGTCGTCCATTATATTTATTTTCCATGGAATAATGGTTCAAGTAAATCTATGTTACAATGTCTCTATTTATATGAGTAAATCAAAAAACAAAAAGACTAAATTTTTACTTCTAAACTCAGTAAAGGCTTAAAGCCCATTACAATATATAAACTTTAATAAAATATGAGCCCAAAAACAAATCTCCGCCTTGGGCGTATACCGCGCTTATTAAGATGTGATAAATAAATTACAAATTCAACAATCTCCACCTTGACGAATTTCACGTCCCTTAAGACATACACGAGTTATACCCATCAATCTCCACCTTGACAAAAGTCAAGTCATCAAGAAATAAGTGGGTTCAACTCTTCAATCTTCACATTTGCTCGAGCCAGTAATGAGATAACTTTTCGTAACTCTACATCTACTCAAGAACACTTAAAAGAATAACAATCTTCATCATCACGTATATCACGCCATAAAAAAGTTATGAGCTACACATCATTCTTCACTACTTTATTCACGAGATAAATCATTATACCTCAACTTCCGCTCAAAAGCCCTTAGAAGATAAAATCATAAAATTTATAACACCAAGTAAATTTGGGTAACCACACTATTTTAACGACAAGAGATATTCAACAACTCTTCTCAATCTTTGTTCATACCCGTTGATATATGCGGAAACTAGAATTAATAATTCTTTATTATGTCAAAATAATCTTTACCTTTCTTTTCCACAAACCAAGTGTCGTATTTTTCAAGTCTAACTATTGACTGAAATAAAAATACTAATTAGACCCAAGACGAACTTTCATCATCTACTTTTTCAAAATCAGATATCTATTGAAAACTGAGAACACTCAAAACGAACTTCCATTGTCTAATTCCTCAAAATAAGATATCGATCGAAAAACAAGAATACCAAGACAAACCTTTATCGTCTACTTTATAACAAATAAATTAGGTTATCACGACATCTTTTTTCTCAAGCTAAAGATCTAACAAAGAATTTGTCACTTATCTTGCCTTGAACGTTGCACAATCAACCAACTTGAACCTCATACTTTTTCTTGAACAAATTAACTTGCAATCTACTAGTTTTTTTGAATAAAAAAAATGACTAGCAATTCAAGAATATAATTTCAAGATTCACTATTTCTCTTCAATTGTCTTCACCAATGCTTCAAATGATCATCTATAATTCTCTGAAAAAATCGAATATCTTTCAGTTTGAATTGATCGAACATCTCATCTAGCCCATTTTTTATGACTACCTCTCAATCATTTACTCAATAAGATGAAAAATCAATCATCTCATTCATGTAAACTATGACCCACAATGCATAGAAAACTAAGATAGAAAAAAGAAGTAATAAAATTATCACATTTGAATTAATCGAGTCTCCCATCTAGCCTCTTTTTCATGACTAGGAATCTCACTCAATGTTTAATTATCTTCTCACATTAAAAGATAATGCAATGATTTCTTCTTGGTTCGTTTGAAAGATGCTCTCAAAATGTCTCCACCTCAACTTATAAGTGTTTTTAACTAGTCTTCTTCTTCCTGGTCTTTCATTCATATTGTGTGTTAACTAGAATTGTGTCAATCCTTAATCTCTCGCACACTCAATGCAATCTTGCAATTGGCCTAAAGGATTGCCTTATCAACATGTCGACAATGTTGTCATCGGTAAACATCATTTTAATAACAACTTTCCAAACTCGGTCATGTTTTTGTCAAGTTTAAAGCACATAATATCACCACCGTCTTCATCTTGATTAGCTCTTCCAAACAAGTCAAATAAAATTCAAACTAGGCAGAAACTTTAAGCCCCAGAAAATCAATCTTTGAGACGTCCAAACCTTGATCCGACCGTTGAAATTATAGAGGAATGAGTTTGTTGGGTGAAATTATCTTGACTAACGATATTTTGATGATGAACTTGTGTAAAACTTAAATAAGAATAAAGCTAAACCGTTTAACTTTTTTTGTGTAAGTGCATCAAAATATATTAAGTTAGACTTGGCTCAAAACAGGAAATTTAGACATGTTGTGAGTTAGACGTGCAGTTTAATAGATACGTAGTTGGACGTGCAGCCTAACAATTATGTAGTTAGACGTGCAGTCTAACAGATACGTAGTTAGACGTGCAGTCTAACAGATACGTATTTAGACGTGTAGTCTAACAGATACGTTGATAGACGTGCAGTCTAACAGATACGTAGTTAGACGTGCAGTCTAACAGATACGTAGTTAGACGTGCATTCTAACAGATACGCAGTTAGACGTGCAGTCTAACAGATACGTAGTTAGACGTGCAATCTAACATATGATAGTTAGACGCTAGTGTCTAACTCCTTAGACTAGTCTGAAGTGAAACGTAGTTAGACGTGCAGTCTAACTCCATTAGACTTGGTGGTCTAATGGATCTCGCTATTAGACGTGGGCGTCTAACTTCCTTAGACTTGGCAGTCTAATGGAGCATGTTTAATGCCTCGCTTCAGCAGCTGCTTGAAGTTATCATCCGTCTACCCTCTATCAACTAGTTGTACGCTACTCCTTCTCCATTGATCCATGCAGTTCAATACGACAGCCAGTTGCATCAAATGAATGAATGCTACATAAGTAAATATTCTTTCAACTACTTGTTCTTTACAGGACAAGTCTAGAAGAATGTTTGGTGCACTACCAGATTGGTACAGCCACGATTCTTGTGCATAGAGCCTATTGTACTATGGGCGGATTTCCAATGGACGCTCGCCACGTGTCAATACAGAATATTCGACCGTTGGTTTCTATTTTCTATATAAAGATCCTCAAGGATAATGGATGAGCTGCTGACTTTTGGCACTATCTCACGAATTGCTGTCTGCTTGCTCACTTGCTTACTAATTTTGTACATCATCTTCGAGAGAGAGAGAATCAAAATGTGTCTAGCTGAGTGAAATTCTTAAACATATTTTAAGTTGAACATAGTCTGTTCTGTTCAACAGTTATCTAGCCAGTAAACTTTATTTGATTCAAAGAAATATAGTGAATCCTTCCGGTGTTTGGAAGAAGGGGTGACGTAGGAGAGTTTGCTCCGAACATCCATAAACAAATCGTTGTGTCATTTACATTCTGTCTTCACTTTTATTATTGGTTCGTAGCTTCAAACTTGAGCAAACGTTTTCGCACTTGAATCGCTTCAAGAGTTTGTAAGGGTTTGTGAAGAATAGAAAGTGATATTAATCCCTAATAGGATTTCTATCAAACCGTTTTGAAGAAGTTGTCATCAATAGTTAGACCCCTGTCTCTATTGATTACACCGATCCTATCAGAGTTACCGATATCACGACAAAATTTCAACTCAATCGAACTCCGTTTAAAACTTTGATAATCAGTTTGATAAACCCTACGCGACTTTAGACGAAAAACTGCTGCTAGATTTTCTCTCTACCTCTTTTTTAATTTTGACTTATTCAATAACCGATTTCCAAAGAAAAATATCTCCAAACTCATTTTAGCCAAGAATTTCTTCTAGTCAAATCCCTCGACATAGTGAAATAATGTCACTCATGTATGCCAAGACAACAATCAGTTATAATAAAACCTCTAACTAATTTTCAACAAGCATGAATATGTATCGTTTGTTTTCCACATTCTTTTAGCCAAATCCTGCATAGATAGAGTCTAACAAACCAAGTATATGATTAGTGAACCCTCAATTCATACCATAAAAATTATCATTCTTTATAGAACCTTTGAAGTATCAATACTCACTTGACAACTTTACACCAACACTTACCGGGAATGCCAATCAAAACCTACTCACAAGGTTTGATGCAAATCCAAATGTAGCTACACAAATATCAAAACTACACTATGCAATCAAACATTAAAGCCACTCGCTTTAATTAGAAATCCCTTTACATGTTGCATCATCTATCTCCACAATCTACAACATCGAATAAGCACTCCACATTATTTTTCAACTCCAATTTTCAATCTCCATATTGACGAATATCAAATCTCTTAGAAGATAAATCACAAATCTCTATCTTTGAGAAATTTCAGTCAAACAAGCCTCAATACAAATCCAAGATCAAAGAAAACACATCTTAAAAACTTGATTAAAATCAAACAAGTCTTTACTTTTGAAAATTGGAATCTAATAGGTCTTAAACCTATCTTGTGAAATCAAACGCGACTTAAAGAAAAACCTATTCAATTGCATCAACCAGTTGTCCTTCGGAATCCTTATAGAGTTGAGCCCTATGCTTTATTGGTGCCAGTGTTCAGTTACAAACAAGCATTTCAAACTAGTTCAACACCTTTTATGGCATATGATGTCTACTTGATCGAGAACCATTCTTAGAACTAAGTTACATCAATTCCAAGTAGTATGAAAGCAATATAAGATCACTCATCTTGAACTCACCCATTATTTGCTTCTTGAAAAGTTCGACACCCTTTGGATCTTCACTTGTTAAAATAAGATTATCCACATAAATACCAACAATAATTTAGGTATTAGCGTTGCCTCTTGTGTACACAACTTGTTCTTGTGTACACTTTACGAAGCCCATTTTCTTAAAACTTTTGTCCAACTTTAGATTCCACGCACACAGAGCTTGCCTTAGGCCAAATAATGCATTTTTTTAATTTAATCACCATATTTTCCTTCCATGTGGCTTTGAATCCTTCTAGTTGACTCACGTACACTTCCACTTTCAGTTCCCCATTGAGAAAAACTGATTTTACATCGAGATGATGTATTTTCCAACTACAATTAGCTACCAAGGCAAGAATGACTAGAATTGTGTCCATTTGTGCGACTGGAGCGAAGGTTACTTCAAAGTCAATGCATTGTCGTTGTACATATCCCTTTGCAACTAAATGAGCTTTGTGATGGATCACCTTACTCTCTAAATTTTTGTTGAGCTTAAATACCCATTTGTGTCCACTTACCTTGTGTCCAACTGGAAATATGATAAGATACCACGTCTTATTCTTCTTGATGGCTTAAATTTATTTATCCATTGATTCTTCCCATTGTGGTTGTCCAATCACTTCATTGTAGCAAGACGACTCCTTCGTCTATACTAAAATCAACTCTTCAAAATCAAGTGTCACTCAAGGTGCTTCTTCCAAGATCCCGGTCATGTTCCTATATCGAACAGGTCCTTCATCACTCCCAACATGTCCACCTAACCATGGAGTGGGTAAACCATCGCATTGGTATGTTTTTTCTATCACTTGCTCGAGCTGTGGAGGATTCTAGACAACCTGTTGGAACTTTCCTGAAGTAGAATGTCCTTTTTTCGATCCACTCTCGAATGAGATCGTTGAAATTCTAACATGCTCGTGATTAACCTCTTCGTAAACTTTAAAGGGTTGATCACTCTTTTCACTTTGCTAATCCAATGATACACTTTCTTCGAACAAAATATCACGATTCCCATGGATCTTGCCATCTTATGGTTCGAGCAACCTGTGTGCATTACTTCATTCTTCAACACCAAAATAAACAAACAACAGACTTCCATCGTCTAACTTTTTCATACGGGGAGTGGTCACCTTGGCGTGCGTAGTACACCCAAACACACGAAGGTGCACTAGAAGCGACTTCATTCCCGTCCACATCTTAAATAGGGTTTTGTCTCGAATAGATTTGGTTGGAACTCGGTTAAGAAGATTGATTGTATGAAGAACTGCCTAACCCAACACTTGCTCGGGACTGCCATGCTTTTGAGCAACGACCTAGTCATGGCCATCACTATTCGATTACACATCTCCACCACACCATTTTGTTTAGGAGATTACGATGCAATGAATTTTTGTTCTATCCATACTTCTTCGCACAACTCTATGAACTCTCTCAAGAAGAATTCACTTTCTCTATCTAATCAAAGAACTTTGACTCGAAGTCCGGTAACATTCTCGACCAATTGCTTCGTCTTCTTAAACGAAGAGCATGCTTCATCCATTCCTTTCAATATATGGCGCCATATAGCGTGATGTATTCTTTATGTGTTAATAGATCCACGTGTGATAGGTTTTGTCTCAAGAGTCGGTAGCCTTAGCGTGTTGGACTTGTCGTGTGTCAACATATCCAATTGCAATCTGTTTCATTATATGAATCAGTAGCCTTAACCTGCTGAGTTCATTTATATTGTAATGTGAAGCGACATCCTTAGCATGCTGAGTTCATTTGATTCGTTTAATGAATTGGCATCTTTAGCGTGTTGAGTTCAATATTTGTGTCATTTCGTAATTTAACAGCTCGTGTACTGAATTTTAAATTTTTTACATAAGTCTCTCATCATCTCGTTGATGTGAGGACTTTCTGTTTTCTAGGAATTAATCGTTATCTTAGATACGAAGATTGTATATTTGTTACACAAGTTAATTGTTATTTAGTCGATGTAAGAACTTGTTGTTTTCTTCAAATTACTCATTATCTTTCGATGTGAGAATTTGATGTTTGTTAATAGTCGCTTATTATTTCACGGATATGAGGAGGTGTTATTCTTTCCACAGAAAGTTTCTCATTATCTTACAATATCAGAACAACGATTTTTCATCTTTGATTTGATGAAAAACTCTTTGATATGTTGCTTCGTATTGTTCTTTTGAAATGTAAGAAATAACATCTTCAAAAAAACAACATGTTATGTGTGATTTTTTTAGGCTTTTGTTATTGTGGAATAATCGAAACCTTTGTAGCCAAAATTCAAACTCTCACTCTAGTACGAATTCTAGTCAACAAGGCCCAAATTCTACTTTTGTCATCAATGTAATTCCTAGATCACCGTGATCAGGTAATTGATGAAGCACAAGATATACCACAACTCATGGTTGCTGACTTGTGATCCATTTGTCATTTGCAGTTAATAATATTTGGAAGGTATCTCATCACATTCGTTTTCCATATAGACCTGCCCAGATGCATCGTCTTACAGATGTATACGCATTCCTATATAGGGACACATGATTTGGAATATGCTATGAATGCATATGTTGTTATCTTGTTCAATCACACATTCAATTCCTCCCAATATTATTGTCATGGAAGGTAAAGGAGATTAGAGGATGCACGGTTCATGTTGTATCTTTTCTACTCTTCTTTTGTATGTTTAATGAAGGGGTTATAAAATTAGTGTCTATTTGATCAAGCTTGAACACACATTTTGCAAAGTGAAAGGTCATCTTCTCCAAATTCTTTCCATGAAGGGAATTCTGTAGACACAAAATATTTACACCCCAGAATTAAAATAAATCTGCCCTATCCAGTATGATGTTTATACTTAATTATTGGTCTAGGGGAGCAAAATTAAAAAATCACCTTTTGAAATTAGCTCAGAACGACCCTCGAGTAGTTGTTAAAATAAAAATTTTCAAAAACAATCGATCTTGATATGTTTACGCGTTCATAATGACCGTCTTGAAAAATCATGAACTTTGAATCTAATATTGATGTTGAACAAAATGTACCAAACAACTAATTTGGGGATTTTTGAAAAGTTTAGAACGCAATGAATGGCTTAAAGCCATGAAATCGGAAATAGATTCTATGTATGAATCAAGTTTTGAATTTTGTTGATCCACCTGAAGAGATAAAATCCATATGATTTAAATGGGTGTTCAAGGAGAAACCTAGCATGGATGGTAAAACATTTACCTATAAAGCAAGGTGTAAATTATGACGAAACCTTTTCTCTCCTATAGAAATACTTAAATCCATTAGGATTCTTTTATCTACTATCGCTCATTATGATTATGAAATTTGGAAAATGGATGTCAAGACCGCATTTTGAATATTAATATATTAGAGGGAGTATACATGATAAAACCTCTAGGTTTTACATCTATATATAGCTCTAAAGTGTGTAAGTTGCAACAATCTATTTATGGATTAAAGCAAGCATCCAGGAATTGGAATATCAAATTTGATAAAACAATTAAGCAATTTGATTTCATACAAAATCTAGATGAACCATGTGTGTACAAGAAGGTTAGTGGGAGCGCAATTTTTTTCTCATATTATATGTTGATGATATATTAATAATGGGAAATGATATATCCATGTGACAGTCCATAAAGACTTGGTTATCCCAAAATCTCTATAAAAGACCTTGGTGAAGAAAATTATATACTTGGTATAAGGATTTACAAAGATAGATCAAAAAATTGCTTAAAAGTGCTTAAAAGATTTCGCATGGATGAATCAAAGAAAGGTTATATTCCAATGATTGAATACACCTGAAGAAATAATTGGTATGAATGGACTACCATATGCTTCAACTATCCGTTCCATAATGTATGTAATGTTATGTATACGACCTGATGTATCGTATGCATTAAGTGCAACAAATAAATATTAGTCAAATCCAGGTGAAAGTCACTGGATTGAGGTTAATAAAATCCTAAAGTACTTACAAAGGACCAAGGAAAAAATCTTAATTTTTAAAGGACATGAACTTGAAATAAACGGGTATACTAATGCCAGTTTTCAAATAGACAAAGATGACTTAAGATCACAATCAGATTTTGTGTTCATACTTATTGGAGGAGCAGTAAGTTGGAAAAGTTCAAAACAGACTACTAAAGTAGATTCAACTACTGAAGCAGAGTACAAGAGAATTTTTAAACTAAATAGAATTATGTCATTGAAGCCTTAGAAGCGGAAAATGAAGCGGTTTGGATAAGAATGTTTATTACATAAAAGTATGACGTTTATTATATGTCATTAAATAAGATATCTAAATAATTCCTAGACGGAATTTTAATGAGAAATGATATCATTAAACCATATAAGTCTAGTACATATTATATTCCTTGATTTAGTCAAGTGACGGTTCCTATACTCAAGACATGTTTGATGTTCTAAATAAACATGTAGGTGGTTAATAATGAGTAAAATAATGCACTGGAACGTACCACACGAGTCATCTCTTAGTATATATATTATAGGCCAATGATGAATCTCGTAGCAACTATAAAGAATTATTCTTATACAGGAGGTGATCAAATGGATCATATGTGGATGTCATAGTTGTATACTAGTTACGAACAATTTGTAATAAGGCAGACAAGATCTAGTGTTTGGGTATTTCTTGAAACTTAACAATACTGTAAGTAGCCAATAAGGTAGACACCGCTCTTGTATTAGTAACCAGAGTAAGTATATTCATAGACCCCATGTTGAAACTATGCTCGTAGTCTATTGCTATAGCAATTATTATCGGGGTGATGATCACCTAAGATTGAAATAACAGAGTATATATAGTTTTGGGAAAATCAAATACACATGACGTATTGTAGATACAATATTTTGATCTAGTAGGAGTTGACTTCTAATAAACATACTCTCATAACTAAGTTGAGTGTAAGAGGTGACAAAATAATATTCATATATATATAGTAGCAGAAAGGCTCGACACTATGTTAGAGTTGAAATATTTAACTTTTCGGAGCATTGAGAGTCATAGGCGCATTCCTAGAAGCCTATTATGATTGTATTATAATTAATGGTTAATTATGATCAGCCAAAAACTCTAAGAACCTAATGGGTCACACGCAAATGAAGATAAACAAGTAAGTCGTAAAACAAGAATGAATTTTTAATTCATTTATGATTGATATAAATATTAATGAATTTTTATATAGTTTTATTTTAATTATATATATATATATATATATATATATATATATATGAGTTATATAAGTATTGTAATAGATATAAATATTTTTGAATATTTATATAATATTATGAATAATATAAATATTAGAGAATATTTATATTATGTATAATTAATTGAGATGAATTTATTATAATAGACTATTATTATTAGTTCATTAAATATTGGAAAAAAAGTGAGATTAATTATAGATTAATTGATTATAATTAATTTTTATATATTATAATTATAACATTACATATATGAGAGAACTTTTTAACCATTGCACCCATTGGTTAAACCTTAAGAAGGCTCTTAAGATGTGTCTATATTAAAAGTCACAACCCTTGAAATTAAACGATTATGACATTTACTTATAAATATGACACATGAGATGTGTAAAAAAACACAATTTTTTTTAACTCTATTCGATTTCAAGTTATCGGTTTCAAATTCATCAGTACTGTAAATTATTTAAGACTCTAGCAAGTTTTGATCATCCAACTTATTTTCTAGAAATTTTCTAAATTGGTTAAAATTGTTTCTTCGCATGGATCAATTAGAGACATCGTTGAGAAGTTTGATCTTAACACGCAGTCGTAGTGATGACACGAAGAAGTGTAATCTCTAAAGAAGGAACGTCTCAATGAATAATAAAATTCTGCAACAATTCATTGATATATATATATATATATAAATTCACAACATGTTTCGTCTATGTTTGGGTTAATGGTTTTGAGACGCGCGTTAGTTGATTTGATGCTGTGATGAAGCGCTTTTCTTCCGTTGTAGTGGGCAACGCGGCTTGTTGTTGTCCGTTGGATTAGACTTAGGCGCTCATATAATGGTTGTGTGGTCTGCTATAGCCATTCCTTCTATTTCCGGCTATACTAGATCACAACCAATTTTCAGCCTTGGAGCTTGTTTGAAATTGATTTTTCTTTACTCTCGTACGCGTTTAATTCTCGCCTACCTCACGTGCCCAAGAACACGTGTGTCTTGTACTCGAGACGTTGTCTCTTTTTACGCGTCTACCAATTTTTTAGTGCACATAACGTCTTTTATTTTAGGACATGAATGATCTAATCCTAAAATAGATTTATCCATTTGAATGTAATGTCCTTAAAAACATTTAGTGCGATCCAAAGTTAGTCGGTCTCATGCCTTACATATCCTTTATAGTGCTCTTCCCTTGAGGGGATGCATCGAAGGACTTAAATGGTAAACATGACTAGTGCACTTTTTAGAAGAAAAATAATTTCTACAAAAACAACGCTCTATAGAACCCTATGGCTTACCTTTCTCTTGAATCTCACAAAAAGTAGATAGGAGAATTATCCATATAAGATGTTGTCCTATCTATTTGAGATGAAGAACCAAAGTAGAGTTGTATATCATAGACTTTTCCTTGCTTGGCCCGTACAGATTCGAGATTAGTACGTATTAAAAAACATGTAATCTGGTTTACTCTAAGAGTCACCACTTTCGTTTACTTCATAAAGAAACTAAAGATAAATAAAATAGATTATTCATGGATTAAGGGTCGGTGCTTGGTTACGCGTGAGGAAATGGTCGTAGCAATTATATCCTATGTGCCTATCCTGTGGGAGAGTTTCTACTAAATGTAGTTGGTCATTTTTTTGTGAAGGTACGTTACACGTTTCAATTATGAGTTTAAAATTATTTTGTTTATGTATGCCCGAACCTTGTCTCTAAACTAGAAGGAATAATCATAGCTCTAATTAGATAAAAATAAAGGTTGACATCAAGCCATTAGAATTTTCTTGATTTCCATTTATAGTGTCTTAGGACTATTTGATCAAGATACCCTATGCTTAGTCCAAAGGTGATTCTATCTCTCGTTAGGTTTTTCTAGATTTATATAAGATGAAATAGAACATCAAATGCATTCCTTGGGCACTCATGCATGTGAACCACAATGTGAACTCTCGCATTTGCCATTTTGTTTCATTGTTTGCTTGTTGATATAGGCTTTGAATCCTTACATGCAAAGGACATCATCAATATACTGGAATATGTATTAAGAAACAAAGAGGAAATTGGATCCCCAAAGTATTAAGAAATCGAGAATTTTCCTATAAGAATTGAAAAATATAGAAAGTTCTTGTGCATGTCGAACAAATTTTTAGAAATACTTTTCACTCGATTACTGAATTTTTTCAGGATTTCGAGGCATCCGATATGACTCGGTTAAAATGAGCATTTTCCGAAAGTTTTCCTAAAATTATGAATATCTCTAGGAAGGTCAAACTCAAGATATTATCGTGACAAAATAAGCTGTTTTTTCAAACAAGCCCCAAAAATATAGAAAAATATTATTTTTGTTGAACATAATAATATTTTTAATAATTCCTGATTTTGTGAAAATTTTCTAAAATTATTTTGAGACTTCAGTTGAAGGTCAAACTTGGACAAGGCAAAGAGTTTAGTGGCCCAATTAATTCATAATTAAATAATAAATTCTGGATTAAAGCTTTTAGGTGTATTTTAACATTTTACAAGTCCAATGGATAAAGTGAATGCGCCTTAGAACTTAGAGGAAACAGAAATTCCAAAAAGGAGAAAAGTTGAACGTCCTTCGTCGTCTTCCTCTGGCCTACCACTCACCGAGGTTGGCACATCTCGTTAGGAGTGGAGAAGCCTACTCCAAGCGCCATGGATGCTTAGAACATTCTTCGACCAAAGGATGGGACGACTACTGTCGTTTAGGAATCAACTCTATTTTCGTCGTCTAGTTGTTCGTCATAAGCTCTTTGGAATCCAATGCTGAAGAACAGAGGAACACTCTATCTTCCACGATCTAAACTTCTGAAATCCGACAAGGATGTCACTCTACCCTAGCCATCATTTAATCTGCTGGAATCCGCCTCGATAGAGGCTTTTCAAGGCATTGGCGATCTAGAACTGTGATTTTGAGACAAGAGAATGAAGAATAGAGGAATCTAATGATGATTCCTTTATGGATCTGAAATCCAAACGACATTTATCGTCTGCAACTTCTCCTTCTTTGATGTTTTGTCTCCGCAAATAGTACTTGAGCATTCCTCATCTTCTAGTGCCTTGATTGCACTAACACCACGCCAAAGACTCACTCTGAAACGTCATTGAAGAACTGGTCGGCAGTTCTTCCTTTGGCGACCAAAACTCGATGATTATGTCGAGTTTGAGACTTAAGAAATGAGACTAGTCATGACCTGGACTCTTCCTAACTAGACTTAATTTAACCTAGGGACTCTAACAGTTAGGTTAACAAAGCATTCAAACATCATTCATTGAAACATTCATTAATTAATTACAAACTGAAATTTAATTAACAAATCAGCATGTATTAAACTTATCGTCAACGTTGGTGTATAAATCCGACGTCTTACAAGAATTATAACATTTCTAGAGTAAAAGACCTACCTGAAGCAACAGAAGTAAAGAAGAAACACAGTTGAAGGTGAACTCGTTGGATATTAACAGAAACTCGTCGGAATCGCCTTCAAATCGTTCTTCATTCGTTTAGTTACTTTTTCTCCAAGCCTCTATCTCTCTAGTATAAGTGAAACATTGTTAATCCTCTGTTGTAACTACATTACAACAATCTTTTCCAAAATGAATGAAGAAGGTTTTAAAAATCTCCATGAGGGGTATTTTTGGAATATTTTGAAATTAGAAACTGGTAACTCATAAAACGAGTTTGATCGACATTATTTTCTCATGAGCCGTGCCTTGGATGATTTTATCCTCTTAGGTAACCGGTCAAACTACATTTTGAGACCTTGTTTGAGCTTAGTGGTCAAGTGTAGACCGAGTTACACATTTTAAAACTCAGGTCTTTTTTGGTTCGGTTTTTATCCAACATGGATCAACCAAAACTTCTAATGGACATAACTTTTGACTCTGACCTGTTAGATTTCACATTTGTTATGGAAAAAATCTTAAATACTGGCTGCAAATCTATGCAATTTTGGATGGAGTGTCGATGGTCTCAAAGTGACCAGCTTGGCTTTCGCATGACCTAAAATATGATGTAAGTCGAACCATGATTTTTCTAACCGCCAATTCTAGGGTTTAAGAGAGTCGGCCTCATTTTGGATACAAATGAACATCATAGTAGACTCTTCAATATTTCCAAATCATCCAATATCAGATAATTCTATTGCGTATAGAACCCTAGGTGATTTGTCAAATTTGAGAGTCCCTTCAGGATTATGTCAGCAAAACAACACCCCAAATGTATCAAATTTGGGCATTTTTCAAATAATCTTGTGCTTGACGTCAGCTTGTGCGTTTATTTTTGAATTTTTTTGGCGCACGACCTGGGTTATTGACTTTTGTTGAACCGCTATTGACTCGCCCGACTCAACTTAGTTTTTGACATTTTTTGCCCTTTTGAAGGCCTTCTATACAAACATGTTAACAATAATATTATACTCAAAATTCATAATTTTTCGAATCAGTAATTCTAAACATATCAGATTTCCCAAATTTCAACTTTTTATGAAGAATGACATTTGGACACACAAACAAGTCATGAACTAGTTGTTTGGTACATTTTGTTCAACATCAATATTATACTCAAAGTTTATGATTTTTCAAGAAGGTCATTTTGAATGTATAAAAACATATGAAGCTCGAGTAATTAGCGGTTGGGTTGGACCGCTATTCGAACGTGGTTCTAAGCCAATTCCAAATGTTAATTTCTAATTTTTGTTCTCACGGTCCAATAATCGAGTATGAACATTTTACCAGACCGGGCATAATTGTTTTAATTTCTGGGTGTATAAATTGAGTGTCCACAACTCCTTTTGGCTTTATTTTTTACCTACAAAATATTAAAATAGACATAAACATTTATTTTATATATTTATTTTATTTTATTATTATTTTGTATATTTTTGGAGTTTTAAATAATTAATTTGGGATTTAAAATGATACAACATTCATCTCAGTTATTTATTTAATTTATTTAAGCCCTTCAAAATAATTTAGAATAAAACGAATATAAAATTTATTTAAATATATTTAAATATATTTTATTTTTCATGGACTTTGTTTTAATTAATTGGAATTTAATTAATACAATAATTAATCCAATTAATTGTTTAATCTTGGTTTTGATTTGATTTTAATTATTTTGAATTTATTTATTACAAATAATTATTTTAATATTTATAAATTGGGTAGGTAAAATTCTAGTGCTTAGACCTAAAAATATCATTTTCAACACAAACACAAAAGATATTTTTGGTTAGGACATGTTTGGTTAAATTGTTTATTTTCTTATTATATTTGCATTTACAATAAGAATTTAATCAATTTATAATATTTCCAAAATAATATAAAACACTTTAAAATAATATTTTCAACAAAGACTAAAATACTTATTATTTCTTAGGACCTCTTTGTTTCATTTATTTATTTTTCATTAAATTTGTACTTATTAATTATGTTATAAAAATCCAAAAAGTAAAATTTATGTTTTCATAATTTTAAAAATTAAATAAATTATTTGTGAAACTAATATGAAATTTTGAATCTTTTTAGGTTTATCTAGTCCACGTTTATTTACGGGTGTCGTATTTGAGCTTTGATTCTTTTTTGATATTGTATAATGACGAACTTATTTGAGCTTTGATTCTTTTTTCATATTGTATAATGACGATCTTAGACGGATTCTTTGGGAACATAGTGATTTAAAAATAGACAGATGCTTAGGTTTAGATAAACACATTTAGATGCGTGTCCTAGGATTGGATAAAAAAAGCTTCCCTCATGGTTAAGATATTGAAATAACCATTTATTGCTAATCCAAACTCTTAACAAAAAGAGCATATGTCTACCGATTCTATCAGATATATTGGGTCGTCAAAAAATAATAATACTCAAAGTGAATAAAATATTAAAATCACCACTCTTTCAGACTCATGTCTTGAATTACCTAAAAGCAATATGAGTTTACACATTATATCATATTGTAAATTAAGTATAATAAGAGCTCCCTCAACCGAGAGTTACTAATAAATCTCTCCAATACAAAAAAAATTAGAATAATGGAAGCGAAATAAAACTCCAAAACACATGGTACAAAGCGTAAGCAGGATTTAAGATGTCATAAATAATTCTTGAGTGGAAAATTGTTTTACAAAACAAATATTTCAAAATAATCACGAGAGCATGAATTTGAGTGAATTATTGATGATATTTGTATCCAAAGGAAGATGATAATCAAACGGTCCATAAGCAACACTCAAAATGAGTCTCTAAACATGTTTTATTCGGAATTCATTAAAAAATGAGAGAGAGGACAATACATGTCTTAACTAGCAATCACAAGAAGGAAAACAATTAAAAACCTAGACAAGTCATATCGACATTTTCCAAAAAAAAAGAAGAAAAAAAGAAAGAAACCCCCAAGGTCATGCACTAAAAATATCCAAGTTTGATTGGAATTTCTTTTTACAAATTTTGTGTGAGGGGAATCAAATTTTATGTGATCGAAAACTTAACGTTAAAATGAGACATTCTAGATGACTCCATAAATTACCATCCTATAAAATATGAGAGAGATTAGGATATTTAATGAAAAGTCGTCATATATCTATTTAGAAATTTTCTATTTTATTAACCTCACGATTATAAAGTCAAACTACCTAATTTTAAAACAAGGAAAATATTTTAGGCATATACACGCCATAAATATATATTAATTTGAGTCCCCTTAGGTTATGTGTTGGAAAGGGCACACACTATGTCCTTAAACTCCCCTTAGGTCTCTACTAAGTCAATTTGTGCCTTATAAAATGTAGTATACGCTTTACTTTTATGTTTTCCATTTTTTTACCCTACGACTAAGGGTAATTTTTGTCCACTTTTAATATGTATTTTTTTTATTTTGTACAACAAAATGAAAGAAAAATAGATGTCCAAAAATAAATAACATCATAAAGCCTAAAAAACAATCCACACATAAATGGCCTTAAAGTTTATCAAGACTAAGAGTTTATATGTTCAAGTGTTAAGATTATTATAAATTCTATCAATTTTTAGGTATTTTAGTTGAGTATTTAGTAAGGATAAATATCTTAGAGTACAAGTAAAACTCATGAAAGAAAATTATCTTTTTTATTTTTCAATTTTTCAATTTTTTGTGTTTTTTGATTTTTAAAGTTTTATATTTTTTGTGTTTTGATTTTAATTTAGCTAATCTAGGATCAATTAAGGCACAAACTTATAATATGTGGCAATAAAACAAGAAACATAAAACATAAGTCTAAACTTGACCAAAATTAAATTACAATTAAGAAAAATGATTTGCGGTTAAATTCGTTGGTCGTGGGTTGTAATAGACTGGAAATCCTTGGTCGTGGTCAATTGTCTCAGTTGTGTGAAGAGAGGCGCAAATGAGCAGCGATTAGGTGCAGCATAAAAGGAATCCTCGGTTGCAAGCGTTGGTAGTGAAGGAGCAACTACTAGTTCTCTCGGTTAAGTGATGTGTTGAGGATGACCAACGACTTGAATTCTCGGTCAAAAAGGTCCAAAGGGTCGGGAAATAGAAACAAAATCAAATGAAAGATCGGTGGGTTGAAAAATAGTGAGCCAAAGGCAAGTTCTTATAGTCGGATACATTGAGAAAGTAAACCAGCAACAAGGAAATAAGCCAGCTACGAGATTGCTCAGTCAGACGCGCGCACAACAGGATGGAGAAAAATAAACTTTGGCATTTCAGCGTCATGGTTCCTTGAAAAATCATTGGATGAATGTCAAGAAAATCGGCGAGGTGTCTAAATACTTAGAGGAGCGTCGTTGAAGGTAAAAACCTGTTATTCCTATGTATTTCTCGGTTGGACAACCGAGAATTCTATTTTTTTTGAAGGGAAACTGCTCAATGCCATTTCATTAAAGAAACCCAAGAGTGGGGTGAATAAAAAATGAGTCACGATTAAAACTAGAAAAATCATAGTTTTTATTAAACCAAATGAGTAAAAGACAAAGTTATACAAAATATACAGCATTAATAGTCTGGTTCAAATGAGAAATTTCATCTTTGACTAAGCTCCATTGTCTTCAAACGTTGTTATTCTTTTTCTTCTTTGTAATTTCTCTTTATTTCGAGAATATATTATTTTTTAGCATCATCATCAACTTTTCCTTACTATTCATTTGAACCTCTATTTTGCCTTTACTTTTTCTCTATTTGTAAGTGATGCGGACAATTCAAACATCCTTTTATTATTATGTTTAACACTCTTTTCCACAATTGGTGATTGTACTGTTTCCTCCTCAATCTTCTCTTTTGTTATTTATTAGCTTTCTTTTTTTTGCATGTTCCTCTTCCTTGTATTCAGAAATTCTTCAATATCATTTATTTCTTAAATTTCCTTACTTTCTTACTTATTTAATTCTTCATTGCTTTCTTCCTCTTCATTTTCTTCATTTTTTTCTTCTTTATCATTTTCCTTTACTACCACAATATGCTCTTCTAGTCTTGATTCTTCCGTTTCATTTTTCAACTTTTCTGTTTCCTGGGCTTCTAGCATTTTCTACTCTTCCTCAATTGTATTTGCACATTTAACACTACGATGTTAGAAATTATTGTAAACAGCACATATGTTTGGCCTCCATTCATATGAGATTTTTAAGACTGTGGGTTTTTCCTTCTTGTCAACAATTATCAGGTTCTTTGGAAATGTATTTTGATGATGCACTTCAATGTTTATTTTAGAATATATAAGCTTCTCTCCTCTCTCTCTATAATTCAGTTCATATATAATGGTTTCCCAATACACTAGCAAAATGACTTAGAGCTTCCACATCATACATGTGTGTTGGATGTTACTAAGATTGAACCATATTGGGATGTTTTCTTTTGGTTTGCTTAGAAGACTCAATTCTTCAAAACATCTTTCCAAGTTCATAAAGTTGGATCCAATATAAGTATACCCGATTTTAAGAATATAATCCAAGTTTGTTCCCTTCTAGAATTGTAGAAAATAGAGATCATCAATGTATACAGAAATCTTCTCTAGTCCCTTCTACCTCCATTGTTTCATTAGTGCTTCATTGATTACTGGGAAAGATACACGGTTTTATCCATTGTAGTTCCCAATAACTATATTTCCGTGACTAATTTAAATTTAAAAGGAGATTTAAGAATCTCGATTTTTTTTTAAAAACTCACTCAAATAGATTTGACATTTGTATGTATTATCCTCTCCTTTCTTTTCTGCATTCTTTTACCAGACTTCATTTATCTTCAAGCTGGAATTGCTCCTTATAGTATAGGTCTTTGATTTTGGGGACTTCATCAACTCCCTCATTGTTTTCACTTGACCAGTTTACTATCATTTTAAATTCTTCCTTCTTCAGTAGGTTTCAATCTAAAACATAATATATATTCAATTAGACGGTTGTTTGCTGTATTTTTTCTTTGTTGAGCACAATCTCTCTTATCTTTGCATTCATTAGTAGCTTTGTGATTAGATTTTTAAGTCCAAAGAGATTTTCTCTTTCATTACACTCAATCTTCCATATTCGTTTATTTCCCCCCTGTTTTTTTGTTTCAGTTTCACCAATATTTTGAACATATTTTGGATGTTTATCTTTATTATTTTCTTGTACTTTTTCTTGTACAATTTCTCTGGTTATCCTATTGATTTCATTTTTAGTAGCCTCCTTTATATCTTCAAGAACAAATTCTTGTATTTCCTTAGACTTTTTTCTTTTCTTCTTCCCATTATTATAGAAGAAAAAGAGCAGTACATCAACAAAGTAATTACAGAATATGGTAAACCAAAAGCCCTAATTACCCATTTCGGCACTATGACCGACCAAGACCTGCATTACCATGACCGAGAAAACTTGATTGCGGAATAAGACGAACAAGGAAATTCGAGGCCAACGTCGCAGCGGACAAGGCACATGGATTGCCCTGTTCGCACGGGTCACACATAGATTATTCGACGATAATCTGCGAAAAGTAGACGAAAATCCACCCAACGGCACGATGAACACGCGACATGACAAATACACATCGACACGATGAAAACACAGATCACACAAATCACATGGAGAATTATAATTATGAACCAATTTTTTATGAACTAAAAGGTTAGTTATACATTCTATTTAAGAGAGATTAAGAGTAAAGTCAATGATGATGAGCCGTGGATCCTAATGGGCGACTTAAATATCACTAGATTCATTCAAGAAACAGAACCGGAAACGGGAATCACGCAAGACATGCTAGACTTCAATGAATCCATTAGAGACATCAACTGTATCGAACCTTCTAGTTCAGGTAATATATTTTCATGGCCAGCTACTAGAGGGTTAGAAGAAATGAGGAAGAGTCGCATTGATCGTGGGTTGATCAATGAGAAATGGGAAGATCTCTACCCGAGAAGTAAGATACAGGTTCTACAGCCAGGAATCTATAATGATTGCATGTTGATTTTTTTTTGGAATAGGGATAAAAGACTAAAGAGGCCTTTCAAATTCTTTAATTTTTGGATGAAAAACGATTAATTCAAAGGAGTACTGACGGAAAAGCTGAATACCAGTATCAACGGGACAAAGATGTTTAGAGTTTGCGAAAAGCTCAGAATCCTGAAAGATAAGCTCAACAAGTTCGACAGAAAGAATTACAGTGGTATATAAAAAAGGGTAAAGGAAGCACGATTAAAATTGAAGAATATTCAAAGAAAACGCTTGAGGATGCAGAATATACCTAACAATCTAGTTGAGGAGAAAAAAGCACTACAGGAAATGCACGGCTCGAAACTTTAGGAACCAAGTCCTTAGATTAAAAGATTATAATGGGAAAATACTTTAGGGGCAGGAAATCGTTCTAAAGGAAGCTATCATTTATTATAAGGGTCTAATTGGAATAAAACTAAGTAACGAAGGACTCGATGCTAGACTTGGGGTGTTGCAACACATTGTTCTAAGAAGAATCTACAATGAGGATGTTGATAAGTTGGTAGCAAGTGTTAGTCAAAAAGAGATCAAGAATGCTTTGTTTACGAAGAAAGGAGGTAAAAGTCTAGGACCTTATGGATATAACACAAATTTCTTCAGGGAAAATTAGGATATAATTGGGAAATATGTAAGTGAAGGGGTTCTATAATTATTTCAAAACAGGAAAATGCTTAAGAAATGGAACGTTATAGTATTGAATCTGATTCCTAAAATCTCACTTCCGCAAAAAAATAAGGATTTTTTTCCTATTTCATGTTGTAACGTAATCTATAAAATCATCTCTAAAATCCTTTCGCAAGTAATTAAAACTGTTATTTCAAAATTAATTAGTTTAGGGCAATCAACTTTTATTCCAAATTGCTCTATCTCCCATAACATACTTCTTATACAGAGTTTATTGAAAAGTTATGGGAAGAAAGCTATATCTCCGAGAGTAGTTTTCAAAATTGACATTCGAAAAGCTTTTGACTCGATAAGATGGTAATCTATTCATGAATTCCTTAATGTTGTTAGTTTGCCTAACATTTTTATCGAGTGTTAATGCAGTGTGTTTCGACTTCTCACTTCATTGTTACCAAGAATGACATACATAGTGGCTTCTTTAAGGGTGAAAGGGGAGTAAGACAAGGAGATCCTCTCTCACCTTACCTCTTCGTTCTTATTATGAATATCTTGAACTGCATCTTTAAAATGCTTCTAAGGAACCATAAATTCAAATTTCACCCCTACTGAATAACACACGTTTGTTTCGCTGATAATCTATTCCTAGTGGCTCACGCATATGTTGAATCTGTTAGTACAATTAAGGAAGCATTGATAATGTTTTATAGTATTAGATGTTTATTCATTAATGAAGACAAAATCCAGACTTTCTATGGAGAAAGAGTGAAAGAGGATTTGAAATAAAATATATTTAATATCACGGGGATAAAAGAAGGAACGCTTCTAGTCAAATAAATATCTTGGAGTCCCCTTATCTGCAAATTAACTTCAAAGCTAACATTTTCGCCTACTTATTGAAAAGGTCAGAAATTATATCTTCGGTTGGACTATAAAACCTGTCCTACACAAGAAGAATAGAGCTTGTGAAAAGAGTTACTAGGGTAATCATTTTCTATTCGGTACAATAAATAGTCATTCCCAAAAAAATCATTGTTGAACTATGTTAAGATCGGTGTCGACAATAGAGATGGGGTCTAACTATTGTGAACAACTTATGACTTTCAATTCTATTTTAACTTTGTTAGAAGTTAAAACTTGTATCTATTCTTCACAAATATTCACAAACTCTTGAACAAGTTTAAGTGTGGAACAATTTGTTGGATTTGAAGCGTCAGACAAATGAATGTAATCAACAGAACGTAAAGAACACATGAAGTTTTATGGATTTTCAGAGAGAAAACTCCTACGTCACCCCTTCTTTCTCAACAGGAAGGATATTCACTAGAAGACTTCGATCGGTTTAGAACACACTACACCACCTAGTCAGAAACCACATGACTTAACATCCGCTTGCTTCTGAACTTCTAGCTAACTCTCTATTGAACTGAACAACCTCTGTTTAATTTACAATAATGAAATTTCATATAGAAAGAACAATATACGATTTATAATATGATCATAGCAAGATAGTAGGTAATTTGCACTTGTTCTTGAGAGAGATTAAGCAATCAGATAGCAAGAGCAAGTGTGAGCAAATAAGAAAATGTGTGTATCTAAAGTTCAATTATTCGTCTGTTGTCATTGGGTATCTATTAATGCTTGAAGAGCACCAACGGTCGAATCTTCTTTATGGACACATGGCATGTGTCCATTGGACGACCGCTAATAGTACAATAGTACATCATACTGTGAACATTGGGATCGTGGCCGTAAATGACTAATAGTGCGCCGAATATCCAATGATATTTTTTTATACTAGAGAGATAACGTGGGCAATTTGAATGATAAATTCATACTGGCAATCTTTCATTTGTTGAGATTAGTTGGCTTGTCAGACCGCTGATAACAAACATAACATACGAGCTGAGTAGAGAAGCAAATGCTCCTTCAAACGTCTAATCAAATCATAAGACGTCTAACTATGCTCACTCCTTAGACTACGTCTAACCGCGCTTTCCTTTAATAATGTCCGAAGGAGTTAGACGACGTCTAATCGCGCTTTCCTTATACCGCGTCTAAGAAAAAGTTAGACGACATCTAATTGCGCTTTAATTAGACCGCGTCTAAAGGAGTTTAAAGGACGTCTAATCGCGCTTTCCTTAGACAACGTCTGAAGAAGTTAGATGACGTCTAATCGCGCTTTTCTTAGACCGTGTCTAAAAGAGTTTAGACGACGTTTAACTACGCGTGCTCCTTAGATCGCGTCTAAAGGAGTTAGACGACGTCCGAATAGACAGACTTCTTCAGATCTGTACATGCACAAAAGTAAGTTACCTAACTTAGTTTTATTCAAGTTACAACTTAGTTTTATTTAACAACATCATTAAAATTATGTTGTTCTTATCTCTTAAATTAATTAATTATTTCTCTCTTAATTTATTTTCTCTTTTCCTTTTTTAATTTAATCCAACAATTTTCCCCTTGATGATGTTAAAACTAAGTTAAGAATCGAGTTAAAAGCATAATCTCAAAAACAAACCAATCTTTTTATAATCATACACAGATTTGATAAGATAGAAAGAGAAAAGTTCAAGATTCTTCCCTTTTAGTTCTTGAGTAATTAGAGATTGGGATCTCTGTCGTTGAGTACACATTCTATGAAGCTTCGATTATCTCATTGCCCACCTCCACGACCACATCCGCGACCTCCACGACCACCTTGGATAGGTAGACTACCTCTTGTTAGTCTCCTTCGGGAATGGGTTCCATGAATACGAGCTTCTTTTTGATTTATTATTTCTAGTTGATTTTCTTCTCCCTTTTTATCATTATCAGGGTCAGAATTAACAAGGGCTCTAGCTTTGGCAGCTTCAGCCTCATCATCTTCTTCGGCTAGGAAACGCCTGGCGACAGCCTCTGCGGCTTCTAATCATTCTGCTTCAATACTTCTCAAAGATATGGCAACCTCCAACACTTGAAGATTTATAGATTCAATCAAGGACCTTGACTCATTATGAAGTTCAAGAACAAATGACTTGGTCTGGTCATGAATATCCATGTTTTGCTTGTGCATATTCGCCTGCATCTTCTTATACTAAGTATTGAGAAGCTTTACTTCATAAGTGTTATGCAACAGGTTTCTATCGGTTCCCTTTTGTGCAGTGGCTAAGGTAGAATTGGCTTTAGATGATTCTAGAAAGCTCTTCTTGAGATTTTGCAGCCAGGAGGACATGTCTTGAAGGTTTTGCTGCATCAGAGCCAACATATCCAAAAGGATTTTGCGGAAACTCGCAGCTCTAGGAGAAGCTTCTTTAGAAGAAGAGGGAGCAGAGGATACAATATGTGAACCAACAGAAAGAGAGCTAATAGGATTGGCACGAAGACTTACCTGAATCGACTACTCTGGTTCTTTATCTTGGGAGGATGCTCGGGGAGCATTGATCATTGCCCTAGAGTCATCTCTAGCTCCTTGGATCTCAGCATAAAGCTCATTGCCATATCCTGAAATATCTTTAGATCAAAGAGTATATTCATGAAGGTAACAGACGGTCCTCACAGGTGATAGATGAGTTCTTGTTAGAGGAACAAACATCCTCTCTTCAGACGTCCCTTGGGAACGGACACGTTCCCCCTCAGCAGACGGCGTCTGCTCTTGTTTGGACAAGGGGGGACATCAGACGTCTCTTTTTGAACAGATAAAGGCGTATGCTTGGACATAGGAACAATAACTTAATTCTCCTTAGCAATAGGAGTTTCTTTTTCAGACAGAAGGGGCTTCTACTCAGCTCTGAGAATATGACAAGGCTCGTCATGAGGAGACGACATGCCATCAATGCATATCACTGGCTTATCATTGTCTGGGTGATTGAGCTCTACATGTGATGGTCTGGAATGAAAGACATCCGATCGAGACCACTCAGTGCCATGAACGTATCAGATGATAATGGAGTAGTAGGACTCTATGAGTAAGGTTAGGCGGTTAAGAACCTTCACCTCTGTTTGAGAAGACTTGTCAAAGGGATTGAAGTTAGCCTTCCTTTGATTGAGTAGAGGATTGAGAGCATACCCCATTGCATCTGCTACGACGATCTCTTTTTGCTTAAGAGCCTCGTGGACACTTGTCGTTTTTTCCATGAGAGGATGGACATATCCTTTTTCAATAGTTCCTTCGACTCCTTTGAAATATTTTTTTTGGTGATAATTTCAGAGTATGGAGAGTGGAGTCCTTTGCTCATTCAAGTATCAAAAGATTCAATCCGCTCGGCCCCTTTCACCTCAACATCTTCTATGATGAGTTCGAAAATCAGATTGGCTTTGGATATGTGCTCACGGGTGTCTTCGACCACACCTTTTCCTTTTCCTGTAACTTTGATAGGTTTAGGAGTGGGTGCTGGTTCTATAAAAAAGATACATGTAGCCCCCCGTGCTGCTCTAAGAAGGGCGAAAGGAGATGTGTTCTTCTAGATAAAAATTCTCTAAAAGAACAGTATCAGTAGGGACAATAGTCGTCTAGATGGGTTCTTCTATAGAAATTATGGTAGCCTCAGTCGAAGGCATAGCCTCTTGCACTACTTCAGGCCTAGCCTCAAAATTACCAGCAACGTCAGCTACTACTAGTTCAGCGAGGAAGACAGGCGTGTCTTTCCCTTGAATATTCTCAATATTTACACCATGAGAACTTCAATAGATGGCACTTCATCTAGATGAACATATGTAGTTACCTTATATGGCGTCGGCTGAACATCTTTAGGAGACTCCACCTGATCAGTTATGATAGTTTATACTTGCTGAGTCATGTTACTTTCTGTCTGACTAGAAGTAGGAGCAGATGTCACAACCCTCTCCCTCATTGGACTAGTTATTGGCGATAGCGAGATCCAGGATAGAGAAATAGTGGCGATAGGGTTTCCCTCGAATCTTGCCCTTTAGGCAGGGAGTCAACTTATACAGTTTCTCCGATGGGTTCCCTCTTACGACTGTTGGAGCTAGAAGTAGACTCCATAACAGAAGGCCTAGACTTCTTAGTAGGAGTCTTACAATTGGAAGTTGCATGATGTTTGGACCGAGTGATCGATTGACCACTTTTATGTGGAACTAAAGACTCAGAATTCGATTCCTTGACCATCTTCATACGTGCAAGGAAGCTCTTCACAGTGTCGATCGTCAATACTCGACAAGGGTTAATAGTCGCACCCCCACTTACCAGAACCTGTAGATAACTGCGTTGGACTGAGAAGACCAAACTTTTTGTTAGATTTTTGGTTTGCCAGACTTGCTTGTTGGCTGCTCCCTTTCTGGACTTCAGTCAGATTTCAGTTGACCTTACATAAATAATCTCATCCTTTAATGTAATGTTAAGTCCTCACAGCTTGGATCAGATTCTTTTTCACTTAAACTAACCCTAACAAAACTTTTAGTCTTAAGCTTGTCTTTCATCGGGTTTAACTTCTTTGTTGACTGGTCTGGGCTGGCCTTGTCAAATCCTAAACCGAATTTGCATCCGGTAGGCCTCAACAGACTAATTTGTTGTCTCACTGCATCTCCAAACCTCATTCAGGAACTAACCTCATAAGTCAAACGTTGGTTTTATTAAATATTGTTTGAACCTTTTCCTTGAGATTCTCATTCTCATATGAGATTTCAGCTATTTTGTTTTCAAAATCTTTTGGTTCAGAAGTTTAAGATGAAGAGACGATAAGAGTTTTATTTGTCAATATCATCTCATTGAGAGAATTTGATAACTTCTTGTACTTAGTGATCATGTCATTAAGTGCAACAGTTAATTCATCTCATGTGAACTCTTTAGAGAAGAAGTCAAATATCTCAGATTCTTCCTTTGCCATGAAGCAGGTAACGTCTTCATCATCGTTGTCGCTGGATGATGAATCATCTAAGTAGCTTTGGGCCCACTTAGTTTTGCTATCAGAAGCCATGGGAGCCATCAGCTCTTTGTTGTTCTTCTTCTCATCTTTTTTCTTTACATCTTGCTTCAGCTTCCTGCATTCCGCCTTGAAGTGTCCTAGTTTATCATAGTTAAAACATTTCAAGTTAGCCTTATAATTACTTTTATCATTATTGTTGTTATTTAAATAGCTTGAGTTAGGATTGCTCTTCTTCATGAATTTGTCAAATTTCTTCACGAAGAGAGCTATGGCGTCCCTGCTGATCTTCTTGGCAACAGTCTTCACAATAGTGGCAGCCGGTGGCTCCTCAACAGTCACCAGCGCCTTGGTAGAGATGGCTGATGTGGAATGCCCCTCTTCATTCCTAGAGTTTATTTTATCTCGTAGGCTTTCAGATTGGCTAGTAAATCATAGTGATCTATCTTGTTGAGGTCGTTAGACTCCCTCATCGCCATCGTCTTAATATCCCACTCTCCGGGAAGAGCATGCATGACTTTGATCGTAACCTCTCTGTTGTTGTAAGTCTTGCCCAAAGTGGAGATAGTATTGATAATTTTATTGAATCTCTCATCGAACTTAGTCGTCGTCTTTCTAGGACGCATCTTGATGTTATCGAACTACTGTGTGGCAACCATGAATTTGTTTTCTTTGGTTTGCTCATTTCCCTCACACAATTGAGTCATCCTCTCCCAAATTTTTTTGGCAATGGGGCATGTGAGTATCTTGTTGAATATGTTATCATCCAATGTCTTGTAGAGGATGTCTTTTGCCATGTTGTCAAAGTTTTTCTTCCTCTTATCTTCACTACTCCATTCACATCTTGGCTTCTAAATCTTTATCGGACCATTTGTGATGACAAACCACATGTCATCATCTATCGCAAATAGATGAGTTTGCACTCTCACCTTCCATCCATTTTAGTTTTCCTTATCGAACATAGGAATCTTATTGGTGACAGCCATATACATGATGTCGAATTTGATGATGCTTGAGAATAGATAACATGGCTCTAATACCACGTGTTAGGATCGGTGTCGGTCTAACTATTGTGAACAACTTACGACTTTCAATTCGATTTTAACTATGTTAGAAGTAAAAATATATTTCTATTCTTTGCAAATATTCACAAACCCTTGAACAAGTTCAAGTGTGGAAAAGTTTATTGGATTTTGATGCGTCAGAAAAATGAATGCAATCAACAAAATGTAAAGAACATAGGGAGTTTTATGGTTGTTCGAAGATAAAACTCCTACATCACCCCTTCTTCCTCAATATGTAGGATATTCACTAGAAGACTTTGAGCGATATAAAACACACTTCACAAACCCAGCCAGAAACCATATGACTTAACAACTGCCTACTTTTGAACTTCTATCTAACTCTCTGTTGAATAGAAAAACCTATGTTCATCTTACAATACTGAAATTTCACACAAAAAGAACAATATATGATTTACAATATAATCACAAATAGAAAGTAGGTAATTTGCACTTGTGCATGAGAGAAATTAAGAAATCATATTGCAAGAGCAGGTGTGAGCAAATAAGCAAATGTGTGTAGTTAAAGTTCAGTTATTTGTTTGTTGTCCTTGGGTATCTATTTATACTTGAAGAGCACCAACGGTCGAATCTTCTTTGTGGACACGTGGAATGTGTCAATTGGACGGCCGTGAATAGTACAATAGTATAGTAGACTGTGAGTATTGGGATCGTGGCCCTTCAGTACTGATAGTGCGCCGAATATCCTCTAATATTGTGTTGTACTAGAGAGATACAACGTGGAAAATTTGGAAGATAAACGCATAAGTGGAAATCTTTCATTTATCGAGATTAGTTGGCTTGTCAAACCGCTGATAACGAACATAGAAGACGAGCTAAGTAGAGAATCAAACGCTCCTTCGGACATCTGATCAAATCGGAAGACGTCTAACTACGCTCGCTCCTTAAACAACATCTAAATGAATCAGACGATGTCTAACCGCGTTTTCCTTAGACAGTGTCTGAAGGAGTTAGACGACGTATAACGGCGCTTTTCTTAGACTACGTTTAAGAAGAAGTTAGACGACGTCTAACCGCGCTTTCCTTAGACCGCGTCTAAAGGAGTTTAGACGACGTCTAACTATGCTTCCCTTAGACAACGTCTGAACGAGTTAGAACGTCTAACCGCGCTTTCCTTAGACTGCGTATGAAAGAGTTAGACGACGTCTAACTGTGCTTTCCTTAGACCGCGTCTAAAGGAGTTTAGACGATGTCTAACTACGCGTGCTCCCTAGACCACGTCTAAAGGACTTAGACGACGTCTAACCGCGCTTTCCTTAGACAACTTCTAAGGGAGTTAGACGACGTCTAACTATGCATTACATAGACCACGTTTAAAGGAGTTAGACGACATCTACTCGTGCATTACTTTGACCATGTCTGAAGTAATTAGACGACGTCTGAATAGACAGACTTCTTCAGATCTGTACCTGCACAAAAGTAAGTTACCCAACTTAGTTTTTTTCAAGTTACAACTTAGTTTTGTTTAACCACATCATTAAAATTATATCGTTCTTATTTCTTAAGTTAATTAATTATTTCTCTCTTAATTGAATTACTATTCTCCTTATTTAATTTAATCCAACAAACTAGATAAGCTGATGATGGACTTCATCTGGGGTACTCAACGTAGAGGAGACAAAAAGGTCAAATGATAAATTTTATGTACCTAAAGGAAGAAGGAGGCTTTGAATTAATTTTTTTTGTCTTATAGAATCAAGCGCTCACCATCAGACATGTATGGGCCCTTGAGATGAAGACATATTTATTATGAGTCAAATGGGTTCATACAAGATTCATGAAAGGAGAATCTAGCATATGGACATGCCAAATAAAAAATGAAATGGCATGGTCCTTGAAGAATATCCTAAGAACTAGAGGAGAGACATATCAGATGATGAAGTTCAGAATCGGTAATACAAGGGGAATATTATTCTGGCACGATCCATGGTTAGAGAATAATCCCATAATTTTTTGGGAGGAATTCCAATCTATTAGAGTTAGAATCAGAAGAAATTGTCTCTTGTACACAATTAAAGATATTGAAAAAGAAAAATGCAGCTCTATTCTTAAGAGTATTCTAGAAAGAGTAAGAATTCTAAATCTGATCAATAATATACAATTCAATGGAAACATTGATACAAAGAGCTGGGATATTGTTATTAACGGAAAGTTCGTGGAAGGAAAACATGGGAGATTATTAAAACAAATGAGGTGGTGGTCGATTGGCATAAAGTAGTTTGGTCTTCAAAGGTTATACCTCGAAACCAATTCATTCTTTGGTTGACATTCAGGATAAGATTGGTGGCAAGAAGTATAAGTATATTCTAGATGTTAATTGCCCAATCTGCGTAGCAAAAGAGGAAAGCATTGACCACTTGTTTGAGGAGTGCATTTGTATCTGGAACAAAATCATAGAGCTTGTAAAGAAAAAGGTTAAGGGCAATAGCTTTTATGAGAATGTTTTAAAATACTTCATTGGAGCCCTAGTATACAATACCTTGAGAGAAAGAAATACAAGAATTCATAGCACGAATAAGAGAATAGAAGGAAAAGTTTGGGATGATATTGTTTCTGATGAAAACGCTCTCATACATATATGGAGGGGAATTCTGATTAATGAAGACAATTAGAAACTCAATAAAAGATGAAATATCCCTTATAAAATAATTACAAGGAAAGAAAAGTTCAAATAGTTATGCTTGATGACTTGTTTGTAATTCAATTGTTTGTTGTTCTGTTTGTTCTGTAATTCAGTTGTTTGAAACTCATTTGGAATTTTGAACAAAGCTAGGGTCTGTCTAGCTTTGTTTCTTGAAACTCATTTTCCCTCTTTTGAAGTTTTTAATGAAATGGAATTAAGTTGTTTTCCAAAAAAAAAAAAAAATACGAAGAACACAAAGGCATAAACTTTTTAGGGTCAACTGTGAGATTTTTTCAAGTATTTTTGGTCAAGACCCTTTTGTTTATTCCTAAACTCAATTATTAATGGGCTCAAGTGATTAATATATGAAATAATTAAGATTAGTGTACGGAAATCCAAAATTAAATCCATTTAAATTGAAATGACTGAGAATGTGCAATATTGATCCTTTTTAAGTGTTTTCCAGTCAAATGTGTGTTTTTTATGTTAAACTTCAAATTTTCTTGGACTCAAATGTTTAATATGATAAATAAATGCTCCGAGTGCAGAAATATTGGAAATTTAAACCAATGTTCAAATGGGAAAAACGAATATCCTAGAAAAGAGACCCATTAGTCAAGTGATTCTTATATATATTTAAACTTAAATCTTCCTAGACACCAAGGTTCAATATAAAAATTAAACACAACAGTTCAAAAAGATTCAAGATTAAATCTAATTTAGAATAAAATGTCCAATCATGATTAAAATGACCATTTTGGGTCTGTTTTGGTTCTTTTAAATTATTTTCGATTAAGGTATTTTGGTTTGAATTTAGTTTCTGTTATTTTGATTTTATTTAAATATTTTACAAGGTTATTATGAAGAAACTAAATGAAGAACCTAATATTAAGAAACATACACTAGTAAAAAAAGGACCTTTACCGACGGTTTTTCCCGAAGGTTTTGTAAACCTCTCCTAAATACTCCCGAGAGGAACAAATCCTTCGGGATTAAAAATAGATTCCGAGTGGGGTGTAAAACCTTCGGGTTTATTCATTATTACCGAAAGTTCTACAAAGAACTTTCGGTTTTTACCTTCCCAAAAAACCCAAAAAAATTCTAAGTGTTGGATGTGGGTTAATTGCGAAGGTTTTTGTAAAAACCTTCGGTTTTGAAATCCCTTGGTTTTTTAATTACGAAGGTTATTCAAAGAACCTTCGGTTTTGCCTTTTTTGAAAATTTCATTTCCGAAAGTTTTACAAAGAACCTTCGGTTTTACTCATTAAAAAAAATTTTAATTTTTGAAATTGTTTTTTCCGAAGGTTTTTTAATAAACCCTCGGTTTTGACTAATATCAAAACCGAAAGTTTTATGAAAACCTTCGGCCTCAACCTCTATAAATACAAACCCTAACCCTTCTCTTTTTTATTCCACTCATCTCTCCTTTCTCTCTCTTCCGCCGCCGCCGCCGCCTGCCTCCTCCAAGCCGCGGGTTCTTTTCCTCTCTTCAGGTAATTATTTGTTTGATTTGGTTTTTTTTGTTTTGTTTATTGTAAGATTTAGATTTCTTAAGTTTATATATATATTATAGATCTAGATTTATGTTAGTTTACATTCTTTTGTTTGATTAATATATATATATATACATATATCTGAAATGCATTTAGGATATGGGTGATTCGACGACATGGAAGAGACTTCGGCGTACACCGGAGAAACTGCATCCGTGTTACCAGAATCTGATAACACAATCAGAAATTGCGGCACGTGAGGAAGAGGTCAGAAAGATGACGCTGGAAATGGAACAAATCCGATTAAGGGATGCCGAAAGAGGTCGTTTGCTCAGTGAAATCAAAGCGGACCGGGCCGAAATGTCTCAGAGATTAGAGAATCTCGAACAGGAACTTGTCTTGTTGAGGAGTCGACTGAATCAACCAGCCCCTCCTTCCACCCCATCTAATAATTAATTTCTAGATTTATTATGGATTTATTATGGGTTTATGACAATTAATATTTAATTTTATGCGTTATGTTTTAATATTTATGAATTATTGTTATTATGTTTGTTTGGTTTGGTTTAATATGTTTTAAATAATTATGTTTTGTTGACTTTTCACCTTTTTTTTAAAAAAAACCGCATCGCTAAAACCGAGGGTTTATTTGAAAACCTTCGGTTTTGACCAATTTTTTTTTAAAATATTGAGGTAAAAACCGAAGGTTTTCAAATAAACCTTCGGTTTTGACCTTACATTAAAAAAATTAGATTTTTTTCTAAGTATGGGGAAGGGTAAAAACCGAAGGTTTTCAAATAAACCTTCGGTTTTGTCCTTACATTAAAAAAATCTGAAAATTTTCTAAGTATGGGGAAGGGTAAAAACGGAAGGTTTTCAAATAAACCTTCGGTTTTGTCCTTACATTAAAAAAATCTGAAAATTTTCTAAATATGGGGAAGGGTAAAAACCGAAGGTTTTCAAATAAACCTTCGGTTTTGTGCTTACATTAAAAAAATCTGAAAATTTTCTAAGTATGGGGAAGGGTAAAAACGGAAGGTTTTCAAATAAACCTTCGGTTTTGTCCTTACATTAAAAAAATCTGAAAATTTTCTAAATATGGGGAAGGGTAAAAACCGAAGGTTTTCAAATAAACCTTCGGTTTTGTCCTTACATTAAAAAAATTAGATTTTTTTCTAAGCATGGGGAAGGGTAAAAACCGAAGGTTTTCAAATAAACCTTCGGTTTTAACCTTACATTAAAAAAATCTGAAAATTTTCTAAGTATGGGGAAGGGTAAAAACCGAAGGTTTTCAAATAAACCTTCGGTTTTGTCCTTACATTAAAAAAATCTGAAAATTTTCTAAGTATGGGGAAGGGTAAAAACCGAAGGTTTTCAAATAAACCTTCGGTTTTGTCCTTACATTAAAAAAATCTGAAAATTTTCTAAGTATGGAGAAGGGTAAAAACCGAAGGTTTTCAAATAAACCTTCGGTTTTGTCCTTACATTAAAAAAAATTAGATTTTTTTCAATATGAATTGAATTGAATTGGTTTGGATTAGATTTGATTTTGGTTATTAGATTTGGTTTGAAATTGTTTGATTAATGTTAGATTTAGGTTATATGTTCAATATTTTGGTTAGATTTGGTTTTTATATAGGTTTGTTAGATTATATTTTGTTTGGTCTATGATTTAGTTTGAACTTTGGTGGATTTATGTCAAATTTAAGTTTGACATTATTGTTTGATTTTGTCTGATTTTGGATTAGGACCGTCCGTCTCTTGAAGATCGCCGAGGTTATTCCACCTTCAGCTGCCTCCTCCACCGTCGCCGCCACAACTGCTGAAAAAGGTCAGTTTTTAAGGATTTTTATGTTGTTAGGATTATATTGGATTTTAGGTATGAATTGAATTGTTTGAATTAGATTTGATTATGTTAGATTTGGTTTATGTATGAATAAATTAGATTTTAAGTTAGAATTGCATTGTTTGCGCTATATTGGATTTTAGGTATGAATTAAATTATTTGAATTATATATGATTGAAATAGTGTTTGACTAGGTTTGATTAGTTTAAAAAATGGGTTAGATTAATGATGATTGGTTATTTGAATTAGGCAAGATTGAAGACTGCCGTGCTAGATTGGTTAAATTAGGTTAGATTAGATTTGAAATGTTTATGATGAAATATTGTTTGTTTAGGTGGAATTTGCTTGGATAATGTTAGATTAGGTTTGAAATGTATATGAATGACATATTAATGTTTGTTTAGGTGAAATTTGGCTTGGATAATGTTAGATATTGTTGAAATGTATATGAATGAAATATTGTTTGTTTAGGTTGAATTGGGCTTCGATAATGTTAGATGAAATTGATTATTGGTTGGATAATGATAGATTAGATATAAATTATGTTAGCATTATGTAAGCCTAATTAATTTAGTGAAATATAAGTAAATAATAATGCGGGTTGTGTTCCATTTTATTAGAAATATGGAAGTACCTGATAAAAGCTGGATGACCTTACGTCGAGATCATCCAGATTATGAGGAAGGCGTTGACAAATTCCTCGAGTATGCTGTTAGGAGTACATCCCGACAAACCGTGAAATGTCCCTGCGTGAAATGCTTGAACACGCCGTTTATGGAAATAGACGAAGTGAAGACTCACCTCATTGTTTATGGAATAAATGTGCATTATCAGTATTGGTATTTTCATGGAGAAAAAAGACGTACTACTCAAGTGGTGAATGACGATGTCGATGAAGATGTCGATGACTTCGATGATGATGATGATGACGATGATCAGTCGGAGGATGCCGTGCCGGAATTCAACGATGCGAGACCGGAGATGAATAATACAGTTAATGAAGAGGTCAACGAAGAACGTTATATGCACGAATTTATAAACGATATGTTCCCCAACGTTAATGACGTCCCGGATAACGATGAACCAGTCGAAGATGCGCATAGATTTTATAAATTGCTTGATGATTGCAAACGGCCATTGTATGAAGGTGCTCGAATAACGAAATCATCGGCACTACTAAAACTACTTCACATAAAAAATGTATGTCAATGGACGAATTCTTCGTTCGATATGTTGCTGCGTCTGCTTAAAGACTACATATTACCGATTGACGCTCAATTGCCAAACTCATACTAAGAAAGTAAAAAATTCATTACTGATATCGGGCTAAAATATGACAAGATAGACGCATGTAAGAACAACTGTATGCTATTTTGGAAGGACGACATAAATGAAGATTCTTGCAGAGTTTGCGGTCTTTCAAGATGGAAAGTTGACCAAACAAGTGGGACAGTTCGGGAGAAGCAAAACGGGAAATTCATTCCAAAAAAGGTGTTGAGATATTTCCCTTTAATACCAAGACTGCAAAGACTATACATGTCCTCAAAAACGGCTCCAATGATGAGATGGCATAAAGAAGGAAGAGTTGATAGTGATACGTTATGACATCCCGCTGATTCCTTAACATGGAAGACGTTTGATGAAAATTATACAGATTTTGCTTCAGAATCTCGAAACGTAAGACTGGGTTTATCAAGCGATGGGTTTCAGCCATTTGCAAATGGGAAAAAATCATACAGTGTATGGATTCTAGCAATTTCATCTTATCTATGTTAATTCCGGGTCCAAAGAGTCCGGGAGATGCAATTGACATATTTCTCCAGCCATTGATCGAAGAGTTGCATGAACTGTGGCAAACAGGTGTGAAAACGTTTGATGCACACATCTCGCAATACTTTAACATGCGAGCGGCGTTGTTGTGGACCATTAACGACTTTCCCGCATACGCGAATTTATCAAGCTGGAGTACGAAAGGTAAATTTGCTTGTCCTTGTTGTAACAACGACACGGTATCCCTTCGATTGGTTCATGGTTCCAAACAATGTTACTTGGGTCACAGACGTTTCCTTCCACCGAAGCACAAATACAGAAGGGATAAAGAGTCGTTTGATGGTCAAACTGATTATAGGGATCCCCCTAGATTGTTAACGGGGCAAGAAAGTTATGAGCAAGCACGAGACCTAGAAGACATTATTCTTAGTGCGGATATGAGCAAGAGAACCAAGATATATCATGAAACGCGGGGAGACAATTGGAACAAACTTAGCATTTTCTTCCGTCTACCTTATTGGAAATCGCTATTATTGAGACATAATTTGGATGTGATGCATATTGAGAAAAATATCTGTGATAGCGTGTTGGGAACAATAATGAATGTGAAAGAGAAGACTAAGGATGGTCTTAAAGCTCGTAAAGACTTAGAACTCTTAGGCATAAAATCATGGTTACATCCTATAAATGATGAAGGAGTTGTTCATTATCCAGAAGCGCCTTTCACTTTGACATCCGAAAATAAAATACGTCTTTGTAACTTCTTGAAAGATCTCAAGTTGTCTGATGGGTTTTGCTCAAATATCGGGGGTTGTGTAAATTTGGAAGAGAAAAAACTTTCGGGATTAAAGAGTCATGATTGTCACATTTTGTTGGAATATCTAATTCCTTTAGCAACTCGTGGATTGCTTCCAGAGTATGTGTATGATGCGTTAGTAAATTTGTCTCGTTTCTTTCGGTTGTTGTGCTTCAAAGAGTTGATTCAAGAGGACTTGGAACAATTGTACATGGATATTACATTGACACTTCGCAAATTTGAAATGATTTTTCCGCCGTCAATCTTCGACATCATGATGCATCTCCCGGTTCACTTGTCATTTGAGGCTTTGCTTGGAGGACCTGTTCAGTATCGATGGATGTATCCCTTTGAACATTACATGGGTACAATGAAAAGATATTTGCGGAATAATAACCACCCCGAAGCCTCTATAAGCGAGAGCTATCTTGTTAACGAAAGTATTAGTTTATGTGCCAGGTATATGGAGGAACAAGATCAAGAAAATGCACAACCTGAAATCTCGGGGATTTCAATATTTGCATCATTGGAAGACCTATCCAACGGAAAAGTATACAACTTGGATTATATCGATCGAGTGACAGCTCATTCTTACATTTTGAAAAATTGTCCCGAAGCAGAACCTTTTTACATGTAAGATTCAATGTTGCTGTTACTAATTAGCATTAAAGAGTGTTACTAATTAGCATTCGATCTATTTGTAGAGATTATAACAACGAGTCCAGTGGAGAAACGTTTGCCGCATATTTCAAGCATCGAGTGAGTAAATTACAAACCATATATCCTAACTCTTCTTATTCATATTAACAACTACATTTCGGATACATATATAGGTCGCCCATTTAGCAGAAATTAACGACATATCAAGAGACCTCAAGATCTTAGGAGAAGGTCCAAGTATGTACTCGTCTATGTATGTTTGGTGTAAAGTAAACGGATTCAAATTATGTACAGAAAAACACGACGAAGGTTTGACAATTCAAAATAGTGGGGTGGTTGTTGAGGGGTACAACGGATCTGAAACTATGTCATACTACGGAGTTTTGACGGATATAATCGAATTACAATACTATTCTCACAAACGAGTTGTTTTATTCAAGTGTAAGTGGTTTGATACACACTCGGGGGAACTAGGAGTGAAAGTGGATAAATATGGCTTCGTAAGTGTAAATGTAAACCGAATTTTGAAAACGCAAACTCAAGACCCGTATATATTGGCGAGTCAAGCAAAACAAGTATTCTACGCCCCTGATATGTCAGCCCGACCCGGTTGGAAGATTGTGACAAAAATAAAACTGCGGTTTACAAACATATAGTTCAGATTAATTAATTAGGTAGATTTAATTATGTTTTTAACTTTATATTCATTTTTATTACTACTTTATTTCAATTATTCACTCATTTTTATTAATGGTGTGAATTAAGAATGTCTGAAGGTCCTAAAACAACTTGTAAGAGTATGAGGAAAACACCCAAGAAATTGGATAAGAGTTACCAAAACCTACTTGCCCAATCTGAGTCGTTAAAGCGACGAGGACCGTCTTCTAGAGACCAACCATCGATTCCTGTGGTCCCGATAGCTACTGCGCCTCCCCGAACATACGAGACTGAAGACGATGATGACCTCGCAGAGTTTATAGAGAGCACATTCGCTGATAACCTGCCTAGCGATGAGGCTGAAGACGAGGGTCTTGAGGAGCCTATCGAGGAGCAGGATGACGAGGAGGAGCACGGGACCACTCCCGACCCATCATCGACAGGTATTTCGTTTACAAATTAGTTAGTGTTTCAATTGATTGACATATTTAATTAAGATTTTGATAATTTTGAAGAATCTTTTGCCCGCAAGAGACGGGGGAAGAACAAGAATATTGCGTTGTCTAAGAGGCTAGCGGGGATGAGGATCCCTCTAACGTTTAGAGAGAAGGATGGGAGGCCAGGCGGTACAGACGTGGGAAGGACACGGTGGTCTAGACATGTGGGGTCGATTATCCGGGACCCCGCAGCCGTCTCACACCGTCTTCTCAAGTGGAAGGCTTTAAGTGCAGACCAATTGGATTCACTGTGGACTGCTATCAAGGTTAATAATTATTACTTGATTATATATTAAGTCATTAAATAATTATTTTTCACATTTGGATGTTATTTTTTTCAGGATCTGTTCGAAGCGACTAATGGTGACATTGAGTCTTTTCGAAAGACGGGGTTGGGACACGCCAATCAGATATGGGATAGATGGCGGTCGGATTTGAACAAGAATTATATCCGCATCCACAACGGAGACGAGGCGGCGGTACTGGCTAATCCTCCACCGGACTACAATCGAGATGATTGGGAGTTTGTGTGTCGCAACCATTTCTTCACAGAAACGTTTAAGGTACGGTTTCATAATTCAAATAAAAGTTGATATTAATTAATCTAACTTCATTTGTTATTTCAAATACAGAGACACAGTTCTACAAATATGAAGAACCGGAAGAATCTGAAATTCCCGCATCGAACGGGAAGTAGACCGTTTGCACAAATTGAAGACGAGTTGGTAAGTTCATTATTTGTAATAACTTATTATAAAGATTGTTATTAATTATATAAATCATTTATTTCAACAGGTGATTGAAATGGGACGGCCACCGTCTGTAATTGAAGTATTCAAGAGGACCCGTACACCAAAACCGACACAAGAAAATCCAACACCCGTCCCGGACGAACACGTGCAAGAGAAAATTGTAAGTGAATTGAATATTCCTAGTTTTTTATTATAGAAATGATATTTTATTTGAATTGTGCAGGCTGAGATGGAAGAGGTTGTTAGTAACGAACCGGGAATATCGGATTTTGAATTGACGGAGAGGGTGTTCGGACAACAAAACCACGGGGTAGTGTTCGGAATGGGATCAGGCGTCCGGCCCACACACTTTCGTGAGGATCGTCGTAGTGGAAACAGTTCACAGCGAAACAATGAGCGATTGTTAGAAGAGAATCAAATAATGAAGCTCAAGCTGGAGGAATTGGAGAAGAGAGATGAAGAAAGAAGGCGCAAAATGGAAGAATTGCAATTAGAAAAGCAAGAAATTGTGGAAAGAATGGAGAGGGAGAAGTTAGAGATTACCGAAAAAATGGTGAGGGAGAAGTCAGAGATGAACGCAAGAATGGAGAGAATCGAATTATATATGAGGAAACAACCACCTCCTCCCCCCACGAGCTAAGGTTGTTTCGATTCAAAGCATGTTTTCATTATAGGTTGAATTTATAACAGATTGTTCGGATTAATATTAGTTTGCATGGTTTCGAATTTTGTAATGTTCATGATCAATTAATGTGATCGTTTAATGTATGCTGCATTTCTTTTATCATTAATATATTGGTTTGGCTGAACAGGTTTTGGTTGCGAGCAAAATAATCCGCACATTTTTAAAAATTTAGGGGAAAAAACCGAAAGTAATATTGAAATCTCTCGGTTTTTCTCTTTTTGGAAAAAACGAGAGATATTAGAAAACTCTTGGTTTTTAGCCAAAGAGAAAACCGAGAGTTATATGACAAACCCTCGGTTTTTATCCAAAAGAGGAAAACCGAAAGTTTTGTAAATGACTCTCGGTTTTCCTCTTCGAGTAAAAACCGAGAGTTTTAATATAACTTTCGGTTTTCTTGAAAAGGAGAAAACCGAGAGTTATTGGAAAACTCTCGGTTTTTACCCGAAGAGGAAAACCGAGAGTTATTTACAAAACTTTCGGTTTTACCCGAAGAGGAAAACCGAAAGTTTTGTAAATAACTCTCGATTTTCCCACATAGAGAAAAACCGAAAGTTCTTTGCAAAACCCTCGGTTTTTCCACACAGAGAAAAACCGAAAGTTATTTGTAAAAAGAGGAAAACCGAAAGGTCTTTATAAAACCTTCGGTTTTTCCACAAAAGAGGAAAACCGAAAGGTCTTTGTAAAACCCTCGGTTTTTCCACAAAGAGAAAAACCGAAAGGTCTTGTAAAACCCTCGGTTTTTCCACAAAGAGAAAAACCCGAAAGTTTTCATATAACTCTCGGTTTTTCTCTTTATGGAAGTCCCGAGAGAGTCAATACCGAGGGATGGCGAGAGTAACTAAAACCTTCGGTAAGGTGTCTTCACCGAAAGTTATAGGGTCAAAACCGAGAGTTTTAACTCTCGGTTTTGACCCCTTTTTCACCAGTGATACAATAATCAAAAATGTAAAAAACAAACATGCATGGATTTTTTATTGATTTGTAAGTGAAATAGACAAAGGAAAAGGATTAAGAATCCTTACATTAGGGATAGAGTTTTTGGACCGAAAATGAAGGCCTAAGTGCAAGATCCTTAAAAACGTAATCATTGAGACCAAATCACACAAGTTTGGTGTTCTTATAGAGTGAGTAGCAGCCTCAGGGAAGGATATTTAAAAATTCAAGGTGTGTAGCAGCCTAGGTGCGTGATTCTCAAGAGCAAGGGTTTCTAATAGGATCTAAGATAAGTGTATTTATAATGGAAGCTAAGAGAAACTCTAAGGCCCAAGCCCACTTATAACTAACTACCTAGTAAATTGGGGAGAGTTTATCATGAGATTTTCTCTAAGGAACACATGTGGCAACTTAGAGAAAAATCTTAGTTCTCTATTTGACACATCATCAAAGTGAGGTGTGATGACATAATTCGACCAATAGGAATTAAGAACTACTTGGTTATGACATCATGACTTAGTCTATTTGAATTTGAATTCAAAATACCTTGATTTTAAACCTCATAACTTGGGCAATTTGAATTTGAATTCAAAAATTCCAAGTATTTTCCTCTGGAGGATTCTAAGAGGGTCCAATTCATCACAAAGTCCGACATTCGGTCGGGTCACCTGTTGGGTACATCGGTTAGATCCATGCCTTGAAATTGACTTGACATTGACTTTGACCTTGACATGACTTTTAAATGATTTTGAACGATGCCCGCCTCCCCCCAAACTGTACTTGCAAAAGATCTTCTTGAAATTGAAATGAACCTTCTTGATTTTCTCGGTTGACCCTCAATCCCTTCGGTCGTCCTTGATCGGACCCTTAGTCGTCTCTTCTACTTGTCCTTAGTCAGATTCTCCAGCCCCTCAATTTTATTCAAGAACTCCTACAAAATAGAAAAATTTAATTGTGTAATCCCTAAAAATCCCTTTTCTCAAAAAAGCGTAAAGTTCGAGCATTTTAACATCGGTATGTGTGTCGAATTTTTTTAATAAATATTATTTTAAAAGATTTATACAAAAAAAGTATATTTGACATTTTAAAATAAATATAACAATAATTAATTTTATGATTAATTTTAAATAATCTTTAGATTTAAAATAATCAAATTATAATTTGATTAAAAATAATCTGTGTTTTGTTTTTGTTTTATTTTTTTAAAATTAATTTCAAAAGATTATTTTTTTAATGAAAGAGTCACCAATTAAATTTTTACTTGAAATCAATAAAACTTTTTGTATACACATATAAACATATATTTGACTAGAGATTCTTTTAAGTTTGATGTTAGGTGAAACCTGAGAAAGGGCATTCCCACTATATTATTTGTAACTGTTAAAGAATGGTCTCTACTGTATAAAAACTTTGATTTTGAAAACTTAGTTTTATTACATTTTATTTGACCAATATTTTCAAGTATTAAACATTCACATGTTTTCTTGCATTTAAAATTGTAGAATAACATTTAAAAAGGATTGATGTTGATGATTATCAAGGAAGGTACCTGAAAAATATGTGTAAGAAATTAGAATCTAAAAATAAATCCCAAAGAGACCCTTATCAAAATATTTTTTTATAAAAATGTATAAAAATATTTTGAAATTGTTTTCTATTTTTTCAAATTTTAAAAAAATAGTTTGGGGCTTCTAATTTAAAAAAACAAATTTTGAAAATAAAATTCCAAACAAGAAGTCCCTAGGACCGTTCCTCTAGGTTGAGGGTGCCAATCTAGTCATGTGCGAAGAGTTCTCGGACAAGGGCTAAAATCTTTCGGTTAGGTGTGTTGAACTCTCAGTCGAGGTGTAGAGAGTTATAGGTCGGGGCTAAGATCCCTCAGTCGGGTGCACTAGACTCTCGGTCGAGGTACGGAGAGTTCTCAATGAAGGCTAAGATCCCTTAGTTGAGTGCATGGAAACACTCGGTCAAGGCTACAAATTCTTAGTAGAATGCAAGGAAACTCTCGGTCAAGGCTAGAAATCCCCGATCGGGGATGTAGGGGAATTCTTGGTCGAGACTAAGATTCTTTAGTCAAAAACTTTGTCAGGCTTGTTTTCTCGGTTGAAAATAAAGTCCAGGCCAAAAATCTCTCGGTCGAGTGCGAGTTTTCTCGGTCGGGTGTAGGGGAGGGTTTGATTTACTCGGTCAGAAATTGAACCCAGGTCTAACCCTCAATCGGACACGAAGAACACCTAACTACAGGTTTGGTGATTTTGATTTGAACCTCCATTCTTTGATCCAAAGGCTTGAGGAGCTTTATCTAGTCTCAATAATCATTAATAAAATCATCTCGATACATTACTCGATCCTAATGATGTTTCCTTCAAGTCAAACAGTTTTAAGCAAAATTTTGGATTATGATTTTTAAGGTGTAATAAAGTATAAGTAGTTTGTCAATAACTTTCTTATACCTCATATGATTAAATAAAATCAAAACATGAACACTGATGGTTCATTTTAACCAATACAATAACTGAAATTTTTATTTTATAAAAATTAGTTTTTGATCAAGCATGATCGGGATTGCTTAAAATTGGTATAGATATACTCTTAACATTCTTAGAAACGCATTGAAAAGGTTTTAGGTCGCTGTTCATGAGTACTAATTCAAGAAAAAAAACCGATTTTGAAATTTTAAAAATCAAAATTTGGGTATTTTATTTAGATAGATTGATTTAGATTAGTTACGATAGAAAGCTTGTAAATGATCTCAGAATTATTTTGAAATCAAGAAATTGAACAAATAAAGCAATATATGAAATTTGTTGAACTGGGGTATAAAATTTTCAATTTAAATTCATAAATTGTATTAAATTGTATTACAACATGATTGAAAGCTTACAGAGAATTAGAGAATACTATTGAACTATTTTAGCAACTTTGTGATTATCCAAAATTGAGTTTTATAGTATTATATAAACTTTCAAAATTTTAAAGAAAAACTTGGAAATTTTAATGGCAAAATTCGTATGAAATGGATTGAGGGCTTGGGATTGTGATCATTTCCATCCGTTTGTCTAAAGCGGGTATTTATAGTCTCTTTAGGTCGGTTGATCAATCAAGTGGATTGAATTTCAATCAAAACATCATTATTGGATTTTGTCTATTCTTCATCCATTTCATCGTTATAGGGCATAATTTCTCCTAAAATTATATTAGGACAATACACCATTAATTATAGGATGATCATTTCAGCTTTTAAATTCACTTGATTTTATGAACTAATGTCGGAGTTCCACTTTTAAGAAATCAAAGATTTTGGTTGTTCATCATGTCGTTCGTCGCGAGGAAGAAGACAAAGCGGAGTGGAAACGTTGTCGTTTTCTTTTTCTATGTTTGAGCGTTGAGGGAGTCTTAAACGACGTCATTTCTAACAATAGTGCAGAGGCCTATGCCTTCCGTCTGCGATGGGTGTTCTGTTCACGTCTAGGCTAACGACATTAAGGAACTCTTTAGTTGATCCAGTGCTATGTGGAAGCGTTTCTCTTCTATTGTAGCGGGCTACGCGGTCCTCTGTTTGTTAGATGAAGTCTAGTCGTTCATTTAATAGATGTGTGCTCTACTACATTCATTTCTCTTGATTTCGGCTACAACAAATACTGACCATATTCCAGCCTTTGAGCTTGTTTGAAATTGATTTTTTTTCAATCTCTCTTGTCTCCATTTTTACCTATAAAATATAAAAAATATTTTAAATAGACATAATATTTATTTTGCCTATTTTTTATATTTTTTTTTATATTTTCAGGATTTTACAAATAATTAATTTGGTATAAATTGGGTAAAACATTTATCTTAAATTATTAATTTTAACTGTTTTTACCCTTGAAATTAATTTGAGATAAAATAAATATAACATTTTTGTTAAATAATTTTATTTGTTTTTCTGAGTCTTTATTTAAATTAATTAGTATTTAATTACTACAATAATCATTACAATTAATTATTTATTCATGATCCTAATTTTAATTACTTTTAATTTATTTATTTAAAATAAATATTTTAAAATTTATAAATTAAATAGGTAAAATTTTAATACTTAAAAATTGATTAATTATTAAAATCAATCATAAATAAGAATCTAACCTGTTACAAACTAACTATATAATCTATTCATTTGCAAAAACTAATTAATTAATCATTAAACTAACTAACTTTTTAACACTAACTAACTATTTTTTAAATTAAAAATTAAAATGAGAAAAGAAAGTCTTATACTATTTTCGATTATAATTTTATTTTTAAAGAATCTAACTAAACTAAATAATCTAATCTCTAAACTAATTAAATATAATTCAAATAAAGTAGGGAATTTTATAAGAAAAACTTTTTTCTATTTAATATTTAAGATAATTATAATTAAAATTTTAAATATCTTAAGTATAATAATAGCCCTAGTATTCTAATTTAAACTAATTATTACTTTAACTTTTTAAAAATTTGAAATCAATTATTTTTGAAATATTTGTTGCTCAAAAATAATTGTTCATTTAATAATTTGTACAATGAATTTGTATATTATTTTGAATGACACTATGCTCGGGATTAATAAAAAGTATAAAATTTAAAATTTTAGAGTGAAAAAAATAAGTGTTTACAAATCCGAAACACCTTCGCTAGCAGCCCACTTCGAGGAATCCACTCCAATCAGGATCCACTTACCCAAATCGGCCAGCCAATTAGATAAAACAATTTAAAATAATATTTTCAAAAAAATCCAAAATTTATTAATTTTTTAGGATCTGTTTGGTACATTTCTTTATACTTAATTCATTTCTTTGTATATTATTTTGAATGACACTATGTTTGTACTTATTAATTAATTTTTAAAAATTCAAAAAATATAAAATTTATGCTATTATAATTCTAAAATAAAATCCTATTATTTGAGAAATTAATTTTGAATTTTGGAATAAAGTGTGAGCAAGTAAGCAAAATGTCTGATGCGAAGTTTTTTTTCTTTGAAGTCGTTCTTCAGTTGTCATTAGGTATAAATGTATACTCGAAGAGAAGAGCATGAACAGTCGAATCTTCTTTGTGGACACGTGGCATGTATCAATTTGATGGCCGCCAATAGTACAATAGTACAACAGACTAAGCATTGGGATCATGGCCGTACCACACACGTACTGCGCCTAATATCCTCTAATATACTATTGTACTAGAGAGATACAACATGGGAAATTCGAATGATAAATGCATACGTGGCAGTCTTTCATTTGTCGATAATAGTTGGCTTGTTAGACCGCTGATAACGAACATAGAAGACGAGCTGAGTGTAGAAGTAGACGCTCCTTCGGACATCTAATCAAGTCGGAAGACATCTAACTACGCTTCTTCATTAGGATTCATTTAAGAAGAAGTTAGACGACGTCTAACTACGCTCACTCCTTAGACCGCGTCTGAAGAAGTTAGACAACGTCTAACTGTTATTTCCTTAGACCGCGTCTATAGGAGTTAGACGACGTCTAACCAAACTTTCCTTAGACAACGTTTAAAGGAGTTAAACGATGTTTCACCGCACTTTCCTAAGACCGCGTCTGAAGGAGTTAGACGACGTTTAACAACGCTTTCCTTAGACCACGTTTGATGGAGTTAGACGACATCTAACCGCGATTTCCTTAGACCGCGTCTAAAGGAGTTAGACGACGTCTAACCGCGCTTTCCATAGACCGCGTCTGAAGGAGTTAGACGATGTCTAACCGCGCTTTCCTTAGACCGTGTCTGAAGGAGTTAGACGACATCTAATAGCCCTTTCCTTAGACCGCGTCTAAAGGAGTTAGACGACGTCTAACCGCGCTTTACTTAGACTGTGTTTGAAGGAGTTAGAAAATGTCTAACCGCGCTTTCCTTAAACTGCATCTGAAGGAGTTAAACAACGTGTAACCGCGCTTTCCTTAGACCGCATCTGAAGAAGTTAGACGAGATCTAACCGCACTTTCCTTAGACCACGTCTAAAGGAGTTAGACGGCGTCTAACCGCGATTTTCTTAGACTGCGTCTAAAGGAGTTAGAAGACGTCTAACCGCGCTTTCCTTAGACCGTGTCTAAAGGAGTTAGATAACGTCTAACCGCGCATTCCTTAGACCGCGTTTGTAGGAGTTAGACGATGTCTAACTACGCTTTACTTAGACCGTGTCTAAAGGAGTTAGACGACGTCTAACTGTGATTTACTTAGACCGCGTTTGACAGAGTTAGACGACGTCTAACTGCGCTTTCCTTAGACCGCGTCTGAAGGATTTAGACAACGTCCGAATAGACAGACTTCTTCAGATCTGTACCTGCACAAAAGTATGTTACCCGACTTAGTTTTTTTAAGTTACAACTTAGTTTTATTTATCCACATCATTAAAATTATTTTATTCTTATCTCTTAAGTTAATTAATTATTTCTCTCTCCATTGATTTACTTTTTTTTCCTTATTTAATTTAATCCAACACCTTAGTTAGCAATCATCACACACCACTCCTATATTACACTCAGGTTAATTACTAACATTTAATTAATTTAAGAATACATATATCAAAACTGAAACTATGTGTTTAAATTCATATTATCTATATATATATAATGATGCTTAATTTTTAAAGTGTCCGGATTGCCGGGTCGAGAGCTGTGGTTAATTTGGATACTTGGGTCGGATTGTGGGTTTACCCGTTTTTAAATTTAAAACGGTTAAAAATAAAATTAAAAATGCTAGAGGTATGTTTCGAACTTGCAACCTAACAAAACAAGTACAACTCTTTAACCAACTAAGCTACAAAGACTTTATATTTTAAATTCAACACCAAATTTGATAAACGCGGGACGTTTTAATATTAATATAAGTTCAACTTTTTAACTAACTAATCTATATATATATATAATGATGCTTAATTTTTAAAGTGTCCGGATTGCCGGGTCGAGAGCTGTGGTTAATTTGGATACTTGGGTCGGATTGTGAGTTTACCCGTTTTTTAAATTTAAAACGGTTAAAAATAAAATTAAAAATGCTAGAGGTATGTTTCGAACTTGCAACCTAACAAAATAAGTTCAACTTTTTAACTAACTAATCTACAAAGACTTTATATTTTAAATTCAACACCAAATTTGATAAACGCGGGACGTTTTAATATTAATATAAGTTCAACTTTTTAACTAACTAATCTATATATATATAATGATGCTTAATTTTTAAAGTGTCCGGATTGTCGGGTCGAGAGCTGTGGTTAATTTGGATACTTGGGTCGGATTGTGGGTTGACCCGTTTTTAAAATTAAAACGGTTAAAATTAAAAATGCTAGAGGTATGTTTCGAACTTGCAACATAACAAAACAAGTACAACTCTTTAACCAACTAGGCTACAAAGACTTTATATTTTAAATTCAACACCAAATTTGATAAACACGGGACGTTTTAATATTAATATAAGTTCAACTTTTTAACTAACTAATATATATATATAATGATGCTTAATTTTTAAAGTGTCCGGATTGTCGGGTCGAGAGTGGGTTGGATTGTGGGTTGACTTACACATAAACTTAAAACGGTTAAAAATAAAATAAAAAATGTTATCCGTAATTTTTTTTCACGATTTTTATATTATTACTCGTGCAAATGCACGGGCTAAATGCTAGTTTTTTATAATGATTAATAAATTACACCAATTATTATTAATCAACATTCATTTTTCTAATATTAAAAACTAACTTTTCAGTTTCTTTCTTGTTAGTTTCTTTTTTAATAATAATTCAATTCTTAATTAAAATAGAGAATGACATATATATATATATATTTTGTATAATTTATATACATATATTTATAAGAATATATATATATATATAACAAATATTACCTTATAAATTTTATAATTAACACACAATGCTTTTATAGCACACAAAAATTGCGTTAATAATTAATTAACATTATACAATAAAGACAATAAAGCTTTAATAATGCTTTTTTAATTATTAGTATATTTTTTAATAATATTTTTTCGTTCATATAATTTGTTGATGTTCTTATTTTCTTCGACAATCATATTCTCTGAATTTTGTTATTAGTTGGTTCTTTATCCCTATAGTCAATGCCCATATTTTTATTAGTCTTAATCTAATCATATGTGATTATTTACTACCTGCAATAAGTGGTGGATATTCTCAGCCTTCCTAAGGTCTTGGGTTTGAGCCTGTTAAGTTGCAAATTATGCACCTAAATAAATGGTTAAGTGTGTTTGTGGGCAAATGCTTAATCTGTTGACCCATTTTTTCTTTATGAGTTATTTAGTCATCACACTCTATCATCCTTTCGTAAGAATGCATATCTTTTCAGGTGTTTTTTCACCCTAGCATTCTATATCCATAGGATTCTACCTTCTTTGTTGACTTTCTTTTATGCAACACATTATAATCCTTCCTGTTATAACGGAACAAGTGAGAATGACGTAAACAATAAACAGGCAGAGATTTAACGTGGTTCACCAAGATAGAACTTGGCTACGTCCACCCAGAAGAGAGAGATTATTATTGAGAAGATTGTTTACAGAGATGATGTAACAAACTAGGGTTATAACAAGTGTTTATATAACACTCCGTCCCTTGAGACCCTAATACAGAAACCCTAAGAAATAGAGAACTGGGCTGGCCCATTAAGAAGTCTCAACTATTCAAGTCTATTCAACACTTTCGTCGAATGGATCTCGAGACTCACGAGTAACTTCGGAGTTCATTTGTTTGTTATTTTATCCCTGCATTAAATGCCCATGGGATTCTTCATCTTTACTAGTTTATCAGTCAATACAATATCATCCTGGTAACTGAATGAAGCTCATGAGTTTATGAAGCTTCAAGAATACATCATCAATATTTCAACATCTTGTCTTCAACCTCAAGCTATTCAAATAATTTCCATCTTGTTTTTGAGAAGGAATGTTATAAGATAAGAATAATATATTTGTCAGATATTATCACAATAAGATAAATTGTGATAATGTCAATATCATATTATTATATTATATTAGTTTCATTATAAGTCTAATCTAATGTCTATATATTAAACATAACCTATGTAACTATATATATTACTAATCAATACTATCCCTTTTATTATTCTAACATGGTAAACGGGCCAAAGTTTTGTTCTTGAGCTAAAAAATTTAGTCGTCCGCTCTCTCTATCAATATTTATTTTAGTTATTGGTAGAGGGCTCTAATAAAGCTCTATTAATAATTATTTTATTTTTTTTATTCTAACTGAGAGGTTGATTCGAGACATGTGTTAGATATATTTCCCTTAACACAAATTTATCTTCTCCCGTTTGAATTAGAGATTATCGTAGATGATTGTCTCCCAATATACAACGAATCTAGTAATGATTTTATACTGAATCACTACGCATCAAGCATGACAAAGATACATATATCCTATCACGAGGTTTTAACATAAATAGTTGAGTCAAGAACTCGAAGAATACTAAAAACAATAAGAAAATAACGTTTAGAATTGTAAAGTGAGAAATGATTAACTAATGTTGTGGAAATAAATTATAGCTGGAAATTAAACCCTAAAATATTCATCAATTATTTAAATCAATGGTCTCTAATTCATCCATCCATTAGCAAGCATTGTTTGCCTCTTAATCCTAACAAATATAAAGGAATCGTGTATCGATTCTTATTGGTCGATTTTAAAGGTTAAAGAGTTTTTAGTACTATTTTTAGCTTTTCCTTTAATTGAAGCTAGCGTAACCTATGTTTAAGGGTCCAATTGTTTCAAATCACTAATTATTGGTATGTACGTTCCATGTTTGTTTGGCTATAATGTTTAGAGAGTGAAAGAGCACCTAGAGAGAGAAATTTTCTCTGGAGATTTATTTTCTCACTTCGGGCACGATCGGCACATCAACGCCGCCGGAGCTTTCGACATCGGAATGATCTCAAATTTCTCCAGCAGGTGTGTCTCTTTCCCCCTTATAATCTGACCAAAGGAATTTCAATTTGGTTGGAGGAATCAGGAGATATTGTAATTATAGTTTATGGATAGGATATTTGGGTCGTTGTCGACACGATTGGAACGAACGACACAAATGACACGGATTCTCGTCGCAACCGCGCTTCTACATCAGAAGTCGGTAGCCATCCTCCAGTACCTTCGATCGATTGTCGTTCACCCTCTGGAACGTGTTCTGTTGTGCAAGGAACGGTCGCGGTCATCTTCTCCTACTGTCGACCGGAGCATTTCGTCAAAACCCCCTTCTGTAGAGACCTAGCGTCGAATCGGCGTCAGTTGCCCTCCTCTCATCACTTTTCACTTATAGGTTAGTTCGGACCTCGGTCGGGGCATCAAACCACACCGCGAGGAACGGGTAGGTCTTCATTGAACTTCTTTCTCACCATTTGAATCAAGTGTTCGGTCTGGAGGAAGCTTTCGTAGTACAGACTGTTCCAAAATTGCTTAAACCCTTTCTTGTTTCAGCAATTATCTTCAAGCCCCTGTTCCGATGCGATTGGTTTCCAATCGTGTTGTTTGCGCCCACCCTTTGCTACAGAATTCCAACCTCTGTGGCTCGTTTGAAGATTAGGCAATTTGTGCTTGATCTTTCCTATGACTGGTACGTGCCCGTCTAGTGTTGTTACTCGAGCAAGGGGCGTTCTTCAAGTCCTCCCTGATGATCCTAAGAAGGTGCGTAAGGGGTCATTGACAGGCAACAAGGCAAGGTCTTATAGACGAACTCGCAGGTCTCTTAACAATTCCAGGAAGCAGAAGCCAGAAATCATGGTTGAAGTTCTAAAAAATGGAGAATATGCGCCTATTGATTCTATGCCAAATACTTCATCAGTTATGAGTTCTTTTTCACATATTGATGAATTATATGAGAATAGTTCTATTGGGGATTCATACTGTAATGATATGCATGTTCATAATAGAAATGATAAGATTGAATTGATAGGAAAAGATAGTACTGCATATAGAAATGATAGGACTTTAATTCCAGAAATATCTGTTGTTATTGGAATTGCTGCACAGAAATGACCGTTAGGGTCGCTGGTTGGTACTGTTAGGATCGGGATCGTTGATAGTGGACCGGGGTCCGGCTAAAGGTAGATCGCTTACACAACAACACACAACAATTGGAACTAATCTGGTTAGCCTCTCTTAACACTACACAGATTGTCACAAACTCTTGAACCGAGTTCAAGGGAGGAAATGTCTGTTTCAATCTAAAGCAATGTACACGATTCAGTTTGGAAGGTATTAGAAGAAGTCGGTTAAGGTGGAGAGAAAGTCGGTTCGGTTTGAATTAAGGAAAGTCGGTTTGGTTGGAGTGAGTAGTGTTTCGGTTCGGTTAGAGTACGTAAGCTGGAAAATAAAATGAAGAACCCAAGACAATTTTTTATGGATGTTCGGAGTTGAATCTCCAACATCACCCATTCTTCTCAAACAGTGAGAAGAATATTCACTAACTGGAATATTTAACCAAACACACTCCGATTGAGTCTTATTTACTGCTCATCGGTTACACCACTCACACAATGATGTAATACTTTTACACAAGGTAAAATACACAAAGTTCTCAAAGTCAGATTCTAAACAAACTCAAGAATCTCAATCAATATTTAGGGTCGCGCGTAAAGTTCGTCTTGTTATTTGATCACACTGTTCTCTATGTTCTTCAACACTGTTGAGCTTTTATTTATAAGAAAAATATGACAACGATCATATTTCTCTCACTGTTCGATTGGTCATCTGAAGTCGTTCCGATTCAGATAAGGTGGCGTGCACGCCTTGCCATTTTGAACACATGGCAGACATGCACTAGGCAGTCGCCTGTTTCAAAAGATTGCTTGTAGGCTTGGATAATCAGTAATCATTCTTTTTTTTTCATGCTTCTGATTCGGATCCTTCCTCTATGCATTTCCAAGAAATACTCATTACGTCATCTTAACATATTTCATCACTTTGAATAATTTTCCCGTTGGCCTTAAGATCTTCGAAATATTGAGCCACCCAGAAGTGATGCTTCATATGGTTTACATTTCAGCCGATCCGGTGAGGGGAGTCAAACCGTTTACTTGAAATCAATCTGGTTTACTTAATTATGTCCGGATCGTTGAAACAGAAAGTCTCAACCGTTTACTTGAAATCAATCTGGTTTACTTAAGATGTACCTACATAAAGGAGTTTGAAGTTGATTAAGTACTTTGGCCGGTTTAAACTTAACTTACTTTAATTTTTCTAACAATTTCTCCCTTTTTGATTATTTAGAATAAATATTCAAAACTTGTAAGTGTTAGCTGGTTTGAAAATTGACTTACTTAATATTTCTAATAATTTCTCCCTTTTTGACTATTTAAAATAAATATTCAAAACTTGTGATTGTAGGCCGAAAGATTTTCTAAAGAACTTTAAGTTTACTTGGCCGGTTTTTGGAAAGTTTTTTTTTTATCAATTTCTCCCTTTTTGATGCTTTTAGCCGAAAAGTATCAAAACCAGCTTAATAAACCGATATAATATTATAAATATGTGAAAATAGAGTTAAAAACCGAAACTTCAAAAACTTAGTGCTAGGTAAGTGAAAATAAATTTTGAGTTCAAGGTTTTGGATTCCCCCTTTGTTCTTTCGCCTTTGTCGCCTCCTTCTCGTTCCATTCGCTTTCCCTTCTATCCGCGTCCATACCACTTGGTCTTGAGGGATTATGGTTGAAGTTAAAGAAACTGCCTTCCAATCTGGGCGGTGGGGGTGCAAAATCGCTAGATGGGGAATTGTTGATGAAATTTTGTATATAGTCCTCCAGGGACTCCTGAGCCGGTCTCTTGCCTTGTTGAGTAGATGAGGATGGTTCTGGTCTGGCTTTGCGTTTTCTGGGATTGAGAGTAATTTTATCCTCTTCTTTTATCTCGGATATTGGCTAGATTTGGCTATCGACCCGGGTCACTACCGTTTGGACATTTGTATCGGAAACCTGGTTTATCAGTTTGAGTTCCTCATCTTTCTTCCTCTGCTTACTTGCTTGGCCCCATGTCGTTACTTCCGAGGGAGAACATTTCTTGATGTTAGCCGCAGCGGCGTTTGATCTTTCGGCCTTGCTTTCCTTGGATGCTTCTTTTTCTGCGATTTTTGAGGCTACACGGAAATCATTTGTTTCTAACTCTTTCAACCGGTTTTCTCTTTCGACCTCGTCGGCTTGAAACTTTTTAGCCGCTTCGGCATCGGATCAGATTTGGGCATCGGTTTCCTTGGCCTTTACTTCTACTATCTCCCCAATTTGAACAGTTAATAGTTTCATCATGTGCCACTTCTACTTTCTCGATCCTATTTTCAACTTTTCCAATCTTGTTGTCTGATGCGGAGGCTCTCGCCTCGAATTTTACTTGCCATTTTGCCATTGAGCGTTCGACCGCAGCCTCAATGAGGTCTTTTATTTCGTTTGAAACCGGAACAACCGTGTGAGTGGTGTGAACCGACATTGATCTTTCCGGTTGTTCTTGATTAATTGGGTCAACGTTTTCATGATTAGGGTGCATGAGAGACTTACTTGATGAGGGCGAGGCAATACGACCATCTTCCTGCTGAGACATAGGCTGTTTGGATGATTGACTGACTTCGAAGGAGCAAGAGGTAGTCGACATTTAGTAGCTGTCAGGTCCCGGAAACATTTAGCGTTCCTTGGACTCTTCTGCCGTTTTCTTCTTCATTTCCGATATTTCGGCTTCAATCTTAGCAATGATCCCGTGCAAAGATTTTCTTGCCTTCGTTTCCTCAGTACTTAAGACCATGTCTTTGGAGGCCTCCAACATTTTGATTATTGCTCATACTTTGGCGTTCCTTTCAGCTAGCTCGCATCTGAACATAATAAGAGGAATAAAGTCTGATTTGGCCAGCCGAAACACTGTTTATTCCAGGTCAACCAGTCTCAACCACTGATCAATTTCTCGAATAGGACTTCACTTCGAATTTTCCACCAATCATAGAAGGCATAGGAAATTTCGAGCGCCCGATCCCCGACCAGTTTGAGAATTTTTCTTACGTGGTTTTCGGCTATATCCGGTATGGAGTAATAGGTTTGCTTTGGAGATTCGAATGGAGTGTTGAGAGTAGCCGACTTCCCATGATCCAGATTTTGATTGTTTTCGGTTTGGAGAGCATCGTCCCCAACCGGACCTGTTGAACTCTTTTCGTTGGTATTGCCTACCTGAACTGGAGGATTTTCATCTGCGTTTTCTTCTTCTTCATTAACCGGTTTTGGAGATTCCGGTGTAGTATTAGGAATAAGTTGCTCCTCAAGAGCCGATTTTGATGCATGTTCGGTTGGAAGAGGATTTTCAGCACCCGGATTTGTCGTACTTCTTTCGGTATCATTTCCCCTTGAACCGGAGGAAAATCAGCCGGTATTTCTTCTTCATTTTTGGCCGTTTCTTTGGTCGGATTATCTAACATGTCAGTTTCAACAGCCTGACCACCTTCTACAATTTTACTTGTCACCTCGTCATCATTTGCCCGAGTAACATCTTTCGCCACGTTTAGTACTACATCTGAAGTCCTTAACCGGACTATCTCTATCGTATCCGCAACGTTTCTAGGAGGGATTTCTTAATCTCAAGATTATGGGTAAGAGTATTTGTACTAACCTTTTCAGCAGATTTGGCGGCTCGGCTCCTAGATAATTCGGCATGCCTTGAGGAAAGACATGTTTCGACTGTTTCCTTCTATTTTACTGGTGATGAAGATGGAAGTGGAATTGGAACCATCACATTAAGTGCAATTGCTCCAATGACCAAGCCGAATGGCTTGGGAGAGGGTGTCTTTTCGGAATCACGAGACCCGCTTGCCGTTTTCTTCTCAACCGACTTTCTCTTCTTAGCTGCTTTCTTGATTTTCGGCTGGCCTTGGACTGCGGTTTCCTTGTCTTTAGGCTCATCCTCTTTGGAACCTTTACCTTTTGGAATATTTGGTTCGGCCTCTTTAGTAGCCTTAGCCCTTGAAGCTCTCTCCTTAGACGGTTTTTCGGTCCTGGTCTTGATATTCTCAGCGTTCATGATTTTATAGTTTGATAGGGGTGTACCTTCTCCGATTGAGATCTGTATATGACGAAGAATTTTCCTAATCCGCATGGCGTAGGTTTGAACCCGATATTTTGTTCCTGCAATCACATTGCACAATTGCTCGAAGAGCACACCGGTCTAGTCGATTTTGTCGCCTCGAAATATTCCGATCAACATTTCAAACTTCAACCGAGTCAGATTGTCAAAATTTCCTCCTTTTCTCTGTAGAGATTTGGAGATAATATATAATAGCCACCGGAACTCCGACTTCAATTTGTTTTTCTAGCTGGTGTAGTCCACCAGATCAGCCGAATCATTTGATATAGCCTGCCAAGTCGCCGCAGCATCGGCATCAGATAAATCGGTCTGGAAATCCCGTCCCTCACTGGGCAGTCCAAGAGCTGCAGCAAATATTTCTTCATTGATGTCGAAAGTTATGCCGCATACAGTGGTAGATATAACCCTCTTCTTCACAGTTTATGAAGAACAAACGGACCATCCATGAATTCCTCTAAACTAGAGTCTTTTATGGATCCGATCAAGGTCTTGTAATCGCTGGTTCAATTCTTCTCAATATCCTTGAAGTCGATCTGCAAAATATGGGTAAATAATGTGTTATCACGTCCCATGGTGGATTGGAAGAGAGATTAAGATAATTTGAGAAATTATAAGCGATAATACTTTGAGATTTTAGAGATAGAGAGCGTAAAGGATGAATGATCCAACTTCCCTATTTATATAGGAGGCGGTTTCTTGGTGGTTAAAGAACCGAACCGTCACGTCGTTCGTGGTTTTGGTGCCAAATTTTCCCTCCAAAAGTTACTACGGTAACTGTTGGCGGTAATTTTGGGTGGTAAATTAGAGCGGTAAACCATGGGCGGTAAACCAGGAGCGGGAGACTATTTTGGTTAATTTTGAATTTGATTTTTCATGCTACCCGAGATTAAATGTTAATGGGTTTGTGATTAACCGAAGTTTGAGGATAACTTTGAAGAGTTTTAGCCGAATTTTGAGATATAGAATTTCAAACATTCATTTTTATAGAATGGTCAACCGGTCATATAGCAAAAAGATCGAGATGACCGGAAGTTGAAAGATACAATTTAAAACATGAATTTTTTATTATAGAAAGTTTCCTTCTTCCATTCTCAAGATCTATTCCTCCACGGTGTAGCCGGTCCGGTGTTCGATTCTTTCAGTCCAGCTTTCCAACATGTCTTCGGTCATGGTGTTAGCCGGCCCTACTAGAACTCCTGGTCCAAGATTGGGAATGATGGAACGGATATATCGACTGATTTTTTTGAGCAAAGTCGATTCTTCTTCTGGCGGCCGTGATATTGTTTTTCAAATTGTTGAAGAGAAAAGTTGCCCAATTTATGTGCGAGTATTTTGTGAGAAATCATGAGGTCGTACACTTGCCGAGTGTAGCGTTGATTCGGCATGTGTCCCAGGATTGACCGCTGGATGAGGTCTTGGAAGATATGAAAATGAGGGGCCAGATCATCTTTCAGACCGTGACATTCAACCAGATGGGTATTACCGAAGAAAATAAGTGAGTAACGCTCATTTGCTTGAATTAAAGGAGTGGGGAAGTCCGAAAATCCTTCGGATGGAAGATCGAGAAAATCTGCGAAGGACTCTTTAGTGAGTCGGTAGAGGTCATAGTCGATGTAGGTAGTAATGCTACCATCACTTCTCACCTCTGCATTGTTGAAAAACTCGGTTACCTCTGCATTGAGCCTTCAAGGAAGGTTTTCAAGCCGAATTTGACTAGTGGTCGGATAAGAACATCTTTGAATCTAGAGTTGAGAGTAGATTCAAAATCAATGATGATTGAGTTTCAGAGTTGGACATTCATTTTGAGAGATTTGAAAGGAGACAAAGTTCACGATATTTGGAGAGGGAGAGAGATGATCAAATTGTGATTTGATTTAAGAGAGGATGAGTTCCTTATATAGTGAGGACGGTTATGAAGCATTAAATGAGGACGTTTCAAAAATCTGACAATTTATGTATTGTCAATATTTTTATTAATTGTTTGGTATCTTTTCAAGGGAATAATTTTGGGAGAGTACGATGTAGACTGACCAGCCTATCCGGACTAGTCACATCTTTTGGGGAATGATCACATCTTTTGGGGAATGATCACATCTTTTCCCAATGTTGATTTGAAAATATTCGGTTTTGAGACGATTTTTCGGCTTGAATATTTTCGGCAGATTCTCCCTGAGAAGATGTCGGATTTGTATATTTTAGAAGTTTAAGGTTTTAATTCCTAATATTGAGCCGAAAGCGGAAAGATGTTTGTAATTAAAGATATAGTACTGAGCCGATACTACAGCGAAATTTTTGGTTCGGCAATTGATTAAAGAGTGAACGAGAAAGAAACATCATTCATCGGTTCAACAAGAGAAGATTTAGTAATGGGATGGCCCGACGGTTGGAGTCTTTTTGGCCTTGACCTTGTCCCATCTATCGATATGTTCTTGAATTCTCTCTTTTGTCAACAACTGGTTTGGGTGGAGAGTGATGTCCGAACCGTGATAGTTGTTGAAGTGGTTGAACAGGCCGCTTAGTTGCGGAGCGTAGCCGATTTGCTTGGAGATGATCAACTCCTTCAAGTTGTCGAAGATGATCCTGGATAAGTTCACCCGAGTTCCTTCGGTGATGGCAGCCATCATCTCGAAGGTACGTTGGGTGTAGGATTGGAACTTTTTCCTGGACATGATGGACTTACTCAGAATTTCGCTTAGAACTTGGTATTCATTAGCGAGCAGTCTTTTGGGTCCCCAGGTGTTAACCGAAGTCATAGAGCCATAAAAATGGTATCTCATCTCATTAATGAACACTAGAGAGTATGTGAGATCGGTAACTCCGTCAGTTGGCAGTTCGCAAAAGGTTGCGAAGTCTGTTATACTGAAAAGAAACGATTTTCCATGGACTTGGGTAAAGATGATATCTCGATGTATCACCCTTGCCGTATCAAAGAACTCATTAACTACGGTGTAGTTAATGGTGTAACAGTTTTCCAAGAATTTCTTGAGACCGGTGCTCTCAAGAGCTCGGAAGATGTATTGGACTTCATTGTCCTCAAAATGAGCAACCGATTCGAAATCGGCTTGAAGAACTTTCTTAGAAAGCGGGCAAGACATTTTTCTTGATAATTTTGCTTAGAGAGATTTCTTGTGATGAATAGTGTTTTTGAGATTGGATTAGATGAGCTGCATAAATAGCCAGACGATAGTTAGCATGCTTAGTGATGTCATCTTGTAATTATGATAGAGTTAACTTGTTTAAGTGTATAATTGGTATTTCCAATGAGAAAGTAATGATGGATAAGGATTTTCCATTATTAAAATAAATATTTAGAAGGAATGTTAGTCTTCCTCTTTTAATGATAGACACGTGTCTTCACTTTGATTGAGGTATAAACTGTTTTATGTTTCATAGATTTAATCATCAAGGCATGCATGAAAACAGCGGTCAACTGTCCCAAGTTAGCCGGAAAAATTCACTTACTGAAATTAAGATGCATCTTATTTGTTAGTTATCCATGACTAGTTTTATCGAGATGGTTTATTCTGGTGTGAATAAATGTCGAACTAATCCGACAATTGTTCAATTTAGGGAACAAACCGTCTGTTTTACTCGAGTCATTTGAACCGCCCGACTTATTTACATGTAATTTGGTGATGTGAATTTGCCAAGCTTAACCGGAGACATATTTCCGGTTAGAAACTATGAGTGTTTAATTTCCTATTTAAGTATCCGAGCTGGTTTTTCTAAACATTCCCCGAGTCATGGCTTGAGAAGCGTGAGCTTCACCTTGAGCTCATGCCCCGGTTTTTCATAAAGGTTTAGATTTTTGAAAACATGCAATAACGTTTAAGGTATAAGTTGTTTACTATCAGTAAGTCCCAATATGTTTGTGAAATAAGAGAACATAGCTTCCTGTAACGGCTTGGTGAAGATGTCAGTCACTTGCTATTCCGTTGAGACATACTCCAGCCGGATGTGTTTCTGCTGAACGTGATCCCGGATGAAGTGATGTCTGATATCAATATGCTTCGTTCTCGATTGCAACACCGGATTGTATGTAATCGCTATTGCACTGGTGTTGTCACAAAAGATTGAAGACTCTTTAGCAATTATATTGAAGTCCCTTAGTTGTTGTTGAATCTAGAGGAGTTGAGCACAGCAGATTCCGACTACTAGGTACTCTGCCTCTGCGGTTGAAGTGGCAACTGAGGTTTGCTTTTTTCTATACCAAGAGACGAGTCGGTCTCCCAGAAACTAGCATTTCCCGCTTGTGCTTTGTCGGTCGATTTTGCAGCCTGTATAGTCTGTATTAGAGTAGCTTATTAGATTAAAACTTGAGTCTTTTGGGTACCATAGTCCCACATCTTGAGTTCCTTTCAGATATTTTAAAATCCTCTTAGCCGCGGTATAGTGTGATTGTTTTGGATTGGCTTGAAATCTTCCGCATACTCCGACCGCGAACAGGATGTCCAGTCGGCTGGCTGTTAGATAGAGGAGTGAGCCGATAATTCCTCGGTAGGCTGTTGTGTCTACTCCTTGATCGTCCTCGTCTTTGTCTAGTTTCACAGATGAGCTCATATGGGTAGCGCCTTCGACACAAGTGTCCATTCCGAATTTCTTAAGTAGTTCGGCTGTGTATTTAGGCTGGCTAATGAACGTTCCGGTGTCGATTTGCCGAACCTAAAGACCTAGGAAGAAATTTAGTTCCCCCATCATACTCATCTCAAATCTGTCAGTCATTAACTTTGAGAATTTGTTACATAATTTTGGATCGGTTGAACTGGAGATAATATCATCCACATATATTTGAAAAAGTAAAAATGTTCCTTTTTCTCAAATTTGAAAAGTGTTTTGTCAACTGAACCTATTGTGAAGTTGTGATAAATAAGAATTTTATTAAAGTGTCGTACCAGGCTCTTGGAGCCTATTTTAAACCATAAATTGCTTTGTCCAGCCGGTATACGTGACTTATTAGTTCCGGAATTTTAAATCTCGGGGGTTGTTCAACTTATACTTCTTCACTTAGTTTACCGTTTAGAAAAGCACTTTTGACATCCATTTGGAAAACTGTAAAATTTTTGAAAGCCGTAAATGCCAAAAATATTTGAATGGCTTCAAGTCTAGCCACAAGAGAAAATGATTCTTCAAAATCAATGTCTTCTTCCTGATTGTATCCTTGAGCCACTAGCCTGACTTTGTTCCTAGTAACCAAACCGTCTTCATTGAGTTTATTTCTGAACACCCATCTTGTTTCTACGACCGATTGTTGTTTCGGTCTTGGAACTAGGTTCCAGACTTTATTTCTCTCAAACTAGTTTAACTCTTCTTGTATTGCTAAAATCCAATCGGGATCTAGCAATGCTTCATCCACCTTTTTCGGCTCAATTTGTGATATGAATGCTGAGTTTTCATATTCTTCCAAATTTTGTTTCCTAGTTCGGACGGGTGATGAGAGGTTACCTATTACAAGTTCAAGAGGATAATTTCTATTTCTTCTGAGGTTATTTTTGGTAGTGTCTTCCAAGCGTCCGGTTGATTGATCAAGGTTAGACAGATCGGTAGGCTGAATAGAGTTAGATCGACCGATTTCTTCAGTGGACATTGAGGTGTCAACTTCCTTTGGTAAAGCAGCTTGATCAAGCTGAATCTCAGCATTAACTGCTTGATCATTGATAAACCGTCTATAGACTGGAACCTCATCTTCATCATCACAATAGATATTGAAATTTTCCATTCTGTTGTGAAGATCGAAGGGTGCTACAGTGTTACGTTCAATTGATTCATCAAAAACAACATTAGAAGATTCTTCAACCGTCAAGGTTCTAGTATTATAAACTCTATATGCCTTACTAACGGCTGAATAGCCTAACATAATTCCTTCATCGGATTTAGTATCAAACGTGGTCAAATGATTCTTGTCGTTGATGTGAACATAACACTTACAACCAAAGATCCTAAGATACCGGATGTTAGGAACTTTGTCATGGTATATTTCAAATGGCGTTTTAGTAAGCCATTTAGAAATTAGAGATCGGTTTTCAGTGTAACAAGCAGTATTAATAGCTTCAGCCCAAAATTTCTGAACAATACCCGAATCGGCTATCATGAACCTTGCGACTTCCTTGAGAGTTCGGTTTCTTATCTTAGCCAGGCCATTTTGTTGAGGTGTTCTGGCACTAGACAACTCGTGCCTAATACCGGAATCATCAAAAAAAGTAGTTAAAGTACTGTTTGTGAATTCGGTTCATCTATCACTTCTGATTTTGTTAATTCGGATTGATTTCTCATTTTGTATTTTTAAGAGTAATTTGATCAGGTTCGGTGTAGCTTGATCTTTGCGAGCTAAGAATGTTACCTAAGTAAATCTAGAATAATCATCAACAACTACCATGGTATAGTGCATGCCTCCTAGGCTTGTTACCCTAACCGGTCCAAACAAGTCCATATGTAGTAATTCTAAGCATCGTTCAGATTGAAAATTTCCTTTGCTTTTAAAAGATGATTTTATTTGTTTTCCCATTTGACATGCAGCGCATACTTTATCTTTGGAAAATTTGATGTTTGGAAAACCATGTACTAATTCTTTAGAACATATGAAATTTAGAGTTTTAAAATTTAAATGGTTTAACCATTTGTGCTAGAGCCAATTCGGATCGTTCCTAGCTATCATGCAAACTGGGTTCTCAATTTTAGTTTTCCAATATACTTTGTAAATGTTTCCTATCCTACTTCCGGTTAAAAGTGTATCACCCTGATGATTTTTAACTAAACATGCATGCTTATTAAATTCAACCGTGTACCCTATGTCACACATTTGACTGATACTTAATAGGTTAAAATACAAGTTTTCTACTAAAAGCACGTTATTTATAGACAGGTTGCCATGGACAATCTTACCCTTTCCCACGTCTCTACCTTTTGAATTTTCGCCGAAAGTTCTTATTGCTCCGGCATCATAGATATATCAGCTAGTAGTCCACTGTTTCCGGTCATATGTCTTGAACACCCGCTGTCCAAGTACCATTCCGAGTTTCTTAACTGCTTGCTCCTCCTAACCAGCAAAAAATAAATATTTACGTTTTTCTGGTACCCACATTTAGTTAGGTCCGTGGTTGATTAGTCCCTTAGGGATCTAGACTTTAATAAGTCGGATAACTTTCCTAGTGATAGTTCTAATTGTTTTACCAGTACTCGGCTTAACATCTCTCTGTCTTCATAAAAGTGCCTTATTTTGTAGTGGTGGTGACGGTTGATTAGTTCTATGTGAGTGTGTATCGGTTTGTTTACTTGCTAGCTAGTTGGCTTTCCTTCTCTCAGGATTAAACCATTTTTCCAAGTCGGTTAGACCTACATATTTTATTTATTTTTTCGGTTTTTGAGTCACGTTCTGCCTCATTGTAGGTTGAAGAGCTCTTCACAAATATTATAAAGGGAAGATTGTCTTTTGTGAGTTTCATCCCGTTGGAATAGTTCTGGTTGGCGGATTTGTTGTTTTTTCCAAGACCGAATTTGCATTTGGGATGTCGTTGATAATTAGACATCTAGCTCACCGTTTCACTAGATCTTTTCCAAGCAGTCGTGACATATTTGGTTCTCTCGTTTTCTTCGGTTAACGATTGAACTGTCTCCTTGAGCTTCTCATTCTCGAAGGATAGTTCAACCGGTTCATATACCATGGTTTCGTTTGGCTCACCAGCGGTACCACTTGACTCTCCGGTTTCGTAGTTTGACCGAGTTGGTATAAGGGAAGACAAGTTTCTGAACTCAGCGACCATGTCGTTGAGTGCAATAACTAAGTCTTCTTTAGTAAATTCTTTAAAGGAAAAGTCGAATACCTCTTCTTCATTTTCCATGAAGCAGGTGACTCTTTCTTCGTCGCTTCCACCGTCAGATGCTATGAGTTCCTTCTGGATTTCTTTTCCTTCACTGGTTTACTAGCTGTTACTCCTTTCACCTCTTTGGTAGTTGTCAGCCGGTTTCCAGTCATCCCGTCTCGGTCTCCTACATTCTGACATGTAATGACCCAAAGCATTGCAGTTAAAACATCTTACATTTGATTTGTCGATATAGTTATAGTTGAAGTTGTTAGGTAGATGATTCTTCTTCATGAATCTTCTGAATTTCTGTGTGCTAGAATGGCCATCACGTCTTCACTGATCTGATCAGCGCTTTTGACAGGAACCGGAGCGGCTGATACTGGAACCGCTGGTTCCACCGAAGTCACTAGAGCTCTGGTTGCGGTTGATGTTGCTGCTTCATCTTCGATCCGAGATTTCATCTCCAATTCATAAGCTTTCAAGTCCTCAAACACGTCGTGCAGCTTCATCTGCCCGAGGTTGCGTAATTCCCTCATCACCATGGTTTTTATGTCCCATGCACATGGTAAAGATCTCAGTGCCTTAACGATTATTTCCTGATTATCGTATCTTTTTCCAAGTGTATACAGCTCATTGACCACACTGATGAACTGATCGCTGAACGCCTTCATGTTTTCTCCTAGCTTCATCTTGATGTTCTCACACTTTTGACTTGCCACCAAGATTTTATTCTCCTTAGTTTCTTTCGTTTCCCTCATGGATCTGAATGATAGTTTCTCAAGCTTCCTTTGCACTTTGACAGTGTCTGATTTTGTTGAACGTATTTTTGTCCAAAGCTTTGAAGATGTGTCTCATGCAATGGTTGTCCAGGTTGCTTCTTCTTCTATCTTCAGCCGTCCATACTCCTTTCTCCTTTTCAATCTTTATCGGTTCTTCCTTTAGAATGGTGCTCATTTCATCATCCAGGGTGATCAGATGTAAGTACATCTGAACCTTTCATTCGCTAAACGCTTCACTATTTAGCATCAGTGGTTTATCGCTATAGGTCATGCTTCCCATCTCTTTCGGTTGCTTGAGTGTTAAGATTTCTGCTCTGATACCACTTGTTAGGATCGGGATCGCCGATAGTGGACAGGGGTCCGGCTAAAGGTAGATCGCTTACACAACAACACACTACAATTGGAACAAATCTGGTTAAAGACTAGAACCGCTCTTAACACTACACAGATTGTCAGACTATTGAACCGAGTTGAAGGGAAAAATGTATGTTTCAATCTGAAGTAACGTACACGATTCGGTTTGGAAGGTATTAAGAGAAGTCGGTTAAGGTGGAGATCAAGCCGGTTCGGTTTAAATTAAGGGAAAGTCGGTTCAGTTGGAGTGAGTAGTGTTTCGGTTCGGTTAGAGTAAGTAAGCTGGAAAATAAAATGAAGAACACAAGACATATTTTTTATAGATGTTCGTAGTTGAATCTCCTACGTCACCCCTTCTTCTCAAACAGTGTGAAGGATATTCACAAATTGGAATATTCAACCAAACACACACTGATCGAGTCTTATTTACTGCTCGTCGGTTACACCACTCACACAATGATGTAATACTTTTACACAAGGTAAAATACACAAAGTTCTCAAAGTCAGATTATAAACAAACTCAAGAATCTCAATCAATATTTAGGGTCGCGCGTAAAGTTCGTCTTGTTATTTGATCACACTGTTCTCTATGTTCTTCAACACTGTTGAGCTTTTATTTATAAGAAAAATATGACAACGGTCATATTTCTCTCTCTGTTGGATTGGTCATCTGAAGTCGTGTCGGTTCAGATAAGGTGGCGTGCATGCCTTGCCATTTTGGACTCATGGCAGACATGAACTAGGCAACTGCCTGTTTCAGAAGATTGCTTGTAGGCTTGGATAATCACTAATCATTCTTTTTGCTGCATGCTTCTGATTTGGATTCTTCCTCTGTGCATTTCTTATAAATACTCATTACGTCATCTTTACAGATTTCATCACTTTAAATAATTTTCCCGTTGGCCTTAAGATCTTCAAAATATTGAGCCAGCCGGAAGTGATGCTTCATATGATTTACATTTCAGTCGATCCGGTGAGGGGAGTCAAACCGGTTTACTTGAAATCAATCCGGTTTACTTGATTATGTCTGAATCGTTGAAACATAAAGTCTCAACCGGTCTGGTGCGGCTTAAGCTGTACCTGCACAAATGAGTTTGAAGCTGATTAAGTACTTTGCCGGTTTAAACTTAACTTACTTTAATTTTTCTAACAATTTCTCCCTTTTTGATTATTTAGAATAAATATTCAAAACTTGTAAGTGTTGGCCGGTTTGAAAATTGACTTACTTAATATTTCTAACAGGTACCCTAGACCTGACTGGTCATTCTGTTGGGAAATTGGATTTGAAATCTTGTATGGTTGAAACTGATGACAATTGGGTTGCTTGTGCTGAAAATTCGGTCCCAATATTGGAGATATTCTGTCTAAAGGGCTCTAAGGTAATGTAGGAAAATGACATAAATTGTACAGGTTTATCGGGTCCTATTGAAAGCTCAATGTTGAGGTCTATTTCTGAATTGGGTGAAAACATTATGCTGAGATCTATGTATGTTTTAAATGATCCTACTAAAGTTGGTATTGGGGTTCCTATTGATGTAAATATGACAGGGCCGAGTAAGACTACTGGTCGAGAATCAGTAGGTTCAAAGAATATTACAAGGTCATGGTTAGTTTCAGAAACAGGAAAACATGACAGTTTGGGTTATTTAGGTGTAGAGAAAGATTAGAAAATAGAGCTTACTGGTCCTGCTAGAGAAGATGTTGATCTGGGAAAAATGGGTCATATTGAAATTGTCTCTACAGAGTTGGAGATATCAGTTGCTCAAAGTCCATTGGGTCCAAAGAAGGACATAATTAAGAATCTTGTTCTGCAATGGGAAATGTTGCAAAACTGAAATACTTGGTTACATTGATGATCAGAATGTTAAGTCTAACTGCCCTACTAAGGATCAGATGGAAAGTCAGACAACCAGACTATGGACTAGGCTAGAAAAAGGTTGGACAGAAGACACTAAATGCGCTCAGGATTCTGAAACTGAGGCTAAAATTGCAGGATCTTCTAAACAACTTACACATCTAGCTGAAGTTGTTGAAGGACATAGTCTAACAGAATCTAGAAACACTGAAGAAATTGGATCTGAGTTGGAGCTGGTCATGGAAATAAATTCAGCTAAATCAGAAAAGCCTAATAAAATATATCTAAAGGATGATGAACTAAACTTGATTGGTATAGACAATGGTGAAAGATTGGCTGGGAATTATATTGATTCGTTGGTTTATGGCACCATGAATGACAATCTGTTTGAAAATCTAGGTATGGGTATGGATCTCATGGAAGCTACAAATAAGTTGGGTCAGAATATATATGTTAGCGTATAAGAGGTGAAGAATGTATGAAACTGGAAGAATTACCCAACGGTTTTCGCTTGGCCAGGTCTGATAAGGGGTTAGCCAACGGTTTTCACTTGGCTGGGTGTGAAAAAGATAATTTGGTTGCTCATATACGCCTGGTGCTACTCACGTTTCTCGTCATACAATTGCTTCCTTTGCCGGTCCTAATGGATATGATGATAACTCTGAAATCAAAGTTATGACCCATCGGTCGAATCAAAAGAACCAAAGCATGGTAGCACTGACTATAATGATACAATAATATGTGACCTTGAATATCATAAGTCCATGAAGAAGATGTCAGCATCAAAGATCAAACCAAAAGCAAAGGGAATAGTTTTTCCAAAACAAGTGCTGAAATTGAAAGGATCGGTCAAGTAACATGATCGAATAATTCTAAAACAGCTAAGAAGAGTAAGAATGGATCGAAAATCAAAGAAAGGAAAAACATGAAGGCAAATAACTCAAGTTCCAAGAAGAATGCTGAAGTAAATCCCAAAGAACCCCTGACACCCGAGGCTAACCCTAAGATATTTTACATGGGTGCGTTTTCTTCACTCGTTAATCTGGATCTTGAAATTCCAATTGATAGCATTCAAAAGAGGAAAACTGGTACACAAGAGAAGAGCATTGAAGGGGATATTCTAAAGAAGATTGGAACAATTGAAGGCAGCAGTTTTGTGGAAAATACAAGGGTTAGATGGGCCGAAAAGAACAAACAAGTCAGGAAAGATAGCAACCCTGAAATAGTCATCTCCTTAGCTCCTCCTACTGCTGCAATTCTTGACAAAGAAAATACTCAGGCTGATAACAAGGACCCTACTGCTGGTCCAACGTGGTAAATAAGGAAAAACGAAATAGCAAATATGGAAGGATTGAGAAACCAGATGAAGAAGCTATTTTTCCAAGTTAATAAACAAGAGATTACGATGCCTTGTTTCAGATTATTGATAGGAAAATCGCTGCAGAAGATAGTCGCAAGTTGATAAGGGTGGTCATAAGGGTTGAGGTTAATGAAGCTCTGTTTAGTATTGATGGGAATAAAATCCTAGGTCTTAATGGGTTTAATGCACAGTTCTTCAAAGATATTTGGTCGGTTGTGGGTAAAGACGTTACCGATGGGGTTCTGGAGTTTTTCAAGAACAGGAACATGTTAAATCAATGGAATACAACGGTCCTAACCTTGATCCCCAAAACTACGGTACCCGAGAAAGTACAAGATTTCAGACCAATTTCCTACTGCAATGTGATTTATAAAATAATTTCAAAAATCATTTCTAAACGATTTAAAAATGTCATAGGAAAAATTATAAATCTTAACCATTCTGCATTCATCCCTGGTAGGACAATCTCTCATAATATTCTTCTCATGCAGAACCTTTTAAAAGGCTACGGGAAAAAGAAAATATTCCCGAGAGTGGCTTTCAAAATAGATATCAAGAAAACTTTCAACTCTGTTAGATGGGAAGTTATTCAGAACTTTCTGGTTGTTTCTTCTTTTCCTATGATTTTTATTGATTGGATTATGCAGTGTGTTTCATCATCCTACTTTGTTGTTAGCGTCAATGGAGTTCACAGAGGCTATTTCAAAGTTGAAAACGGGGTAAGGCAAGGGGACCCCATCTCTTCTTACCTTTTCGTTGCTATCATGGAGATCTTTGAGAGCATCTTCGCGATGTTCCGAAAGAATCGTCCATACATCTTTCACCCATTGTGTGAGGTAGAGGAGGTATCCCATTTATGTTTTGTTGACGATTTTTTCATTCTAGCGCATGTAGACATTGATTCCATTAAAACTATTAGGGTTGCACTAACGTTTTTTTCTGAGGTTACATGTTTAACTATTAATGAAAGAAAAAGTGTGGCATTTTATGGAGGCGTGAAGGACGAAACAAAGCAGGACATCTTCAACATCATGGGCATCAAGGAAGGAAGTTTTCCCATAAGGTACTTAGGAATCCCGTTAACCGCAAAGCAGATCGATATCTCACACTCAAGCCGATGATTGAAAAGGTAAAAAACGCGATATCTGGCTGGGCAGCGAAAAAACTTTCTTATGTAGAGAGGATCGAACTTATTAAAACCGTGGTCATGGGTATAGTTGGCTACTGGGCACAACAGATGGTCATTCCAAAGAAGGTAATGAAGGAGCTCGACACGCTGATGATGAACTTTATCTAGGGTAGTAGCGGAAGAAGAGGAAATAAAGTCAATTGGACAGCTCTCTACAAACCAAAGGACGAGGGAGGCATCAGCTTGAAGAATTGTATCGAGTGGAACAAAGCTCTCACCTTCAAGCATTTATGGGCTTTGGAGCGCAATCAGGAGTCAATATGGAACAAGTGGGTGCATACGAGGTTTATGAAATACGAAACCAGCATCTGGACCTGCAAAATTCATGAAGGTATGAGCTGGTCTTTGAAAAAGATTCTTAAACTAAGAAGCGATATTACAGATCTTTATGACATTCGGCTAGGGGCTGGGAAAGGCACTCTATTTTGGCACGATCCGTGGTTCGAAAACCAGCCTATCATCCACAAGGAGGAGTTTCAAAATACCCATATCATAAGGGACTACGTAGAAGTGAAAATCAAGGACATTAAAGACGGGAATTGGAAATTACTCCTAAGAGGAAATCCAGAATGACAGAGGATACTTGATCATATAAGTAACATACAAGTACACGACATATCAGATATTCATGAATTGAAAGTTGAGGACAATGGGAAGCTAGTATTGAAGAAAATATGGGAGGTAACCCCGAAAAAAGCGCAGAAAATAGAATGGGCTCCTCTTGTATGGTCAACGAAGATTATCCCTCGACACTAGTTCATCCTATGGCTCACCTTCTAGGAAAGACTCAACACTTGTGATCGTATCAGAAAATATATGAGCATCCCGGACGCGAGTTGTCTTCTATGTAGAGGAAACGAAGAAACTATAGATCACCTATTCGGGAGCTGATGTATTGCTTCGAAGCTTTGGGACAGATTCTATAAAAGCCTGGAGGTGGTCAGTTTCCTAAGAGAATGGAATGAAATCAAAGAAGTGGCACTACTCAAAGCCAAGGGAAATAGATTTGCAACAAGCGTGTTCAAGTGCGGCTTTGGAGCAGTGGTGTATAACATTTGGCAAGAACGAAATGCAAGGGTATATGGCAGAACCCGCAGGAGCGTTGAAGAGTTATGGAAAGATATTGTATCGGATTGCAGCGCCCTCGCGGGAACGTGGAGAAGAATTACAAGCACAGAGCAGAACTGGAATATCTGCAGGAATTGGAATTTACCATTTTTTGAACTCACTAGAATTGAAAGCATTGTAATCAGATAATTCATTTACGTTTTTAGCTTATTAGCTTTTATTCAGAATGTTACGACTTCAAAATTATTTTATGCCTGTCTAGAATGATCTCTTAAACTCGTGGTTTTTTTCCCGTTTTTGGGAATTTTTAATGAAATGACGCTAATTCGTTTTTTCCAAAACAAAATTATTTGGAGGTGATCTATTTTTGTAATAACATGAGATTTTTCTTTAAAACTATATGGAGTTTTGGGGTTAATCATTATTTTAGAGTTTGATTATTTAAGTGGGGAAACTTATCTTTTTGGTGAATTATCCCAGATAATGAACTCTGCCGCGGATTCCATTTCCACCACAAAATACTATTATTAACACTTCGAAGATCATATAATAATTCATTTCAAAACACTAACACGAAATTTGAATAGAGACCCTTGACACCTTTCTTAATCTACTATAGGGGTATATGTGTCAATCTTGGTGGTTGTCTACTAATTAGTACATTAAATTTAATACAACTTCCTATTATGTGAAATCAAATTACCATATACATATTATTGCAATTAAGGTAATAAGGAAAAACAATATATATAATGCAAGTTACTTCTAAAATCGAACAAATATATGAATAGTTTCTTTGTATCGTCAACCAAACAAAAGTTAAACTCTTATAGGATCCTCTCTTTTATAAATTAGATGACAGTGACAACATTTCTAGTTATTGAATTTATTATTATTATTATTATTATTATTATTATTATGTATTTTTATTTAAGAAACTAAGACTTTACTTTTCAAATTAATTTGAAAATTTTATTTACAGAGAAAAGGGAAACTCAAAATTTGGTGTACATAAAATTATAATTATATTCACAAAATATTAATTCGATATACATAATTGATATAACTATTAATCAATACTACACCAAATAATAGTTAATACGACCCTTAAAATGGCCTTTTCCCGCATTTATGAGCGTCACTAAAAGTCTTACAAAGTCATAAAAATGCACATAAAAACATGATTCATTTTAGTTTCGTAATTAGACTCTGGTTAATGAAAACATTACATGTCGAATATATTTTGTTTATAAAAATATATCATAGTACAAAAAATCAACAAAATTAGATAACTTGAGAAACTATTTTGAAATAAAAATATACAGTAAGTTGCATCGTGGACTCTAGAGAAGTAAATTAAGCGATTGTCGGTAAGCAGCTCATCTTAGAGAAAATTTTTTTTTTTGAAAATAAAGAATGTATGCATTAGCACTAGTAATAAAATGGTTTTTAACGGCCAACATTATCCACGACGAACATACGCCGTGATTAATAATATTAATTAACCACGGCGATCAATCCGCCGTGGTTAATAATATTTATTAGTGTCGGCCATATAATATTGACACTAATAAATACTATTAATCACGGTTTTTATTGTCTTCGTCGTGGCTAACTAGCTTTCCCGCCACTCTCTCGTAATTATTATTAGCCACAGTTTTGGTCACGAACGTTGTGGCTAAAAGTTAGGTTTCCCCGTTCTTTCCCCGCCATTTTTAGAAATATTATAGCCACATTTTTATGATAAAGTCGTGGTTAGTAACCTATCACTAGTAAAAAAAAACCATTTATAGTAACCAAAAATAATAACCGTTTGTTCCGCGAATGATATTAAGGGGTAATACCAACCATTTTAAAAATCGTTGATATAAGGAGGGTCAATAGCAACCGCTTTTAAAATAGTTGATATTAATTCATCTATATTAATGGATTTTAAAGCGATATATATTAACACAATTTATATATACCATTTTAAAAACCGTTGATATTGACCACATCTATATCAACCATTGATATAGAATGAACAATATCAACGGTTTTAAAAACGGTTAATATAGAAAAGGTTAATATCAACAATTTTTTAAATAGTTGATATATATTAGATTAATATTAACGGTTTTTAATGCGCTTGATATAGAGCGGATCAATATCAACGGTTTTTGTTGATATTTATATATATATATATATATATTTTAACTTATAAATTTACTTAATAATGTATAAATTCTATATTTGTAAAAAATCATTAAATTTAAATTACATTAATTTCCTTTAATATATTAATATATTTATTAATAATTAATTATAATAAATATATGATCATAATCATTAAATAATAATAATAAGTAAGAAAAAAAATGTATGACAATATATTTTAAATTTAAAAATATTATATAAATTTGAATATTATTTAATTAAATTTTAAATTTAACTAAGATTATAAATTATATTATAAATATATAATTAATTAGGTAAAGCGAATCTTACAAATATTTAGAAATTAGAAATTTTCTATTATCTCTATTTCACCCTCTTTCTTTGAATTATTAAAAAATTTATTTTCTCTTTTATCATAAAAATATATATTATATTTTGTATATGAATATATATATTTATATAATTAGTTGAAAGGTATATAATTTAGGCTTTAAGCTATAAAGTTTAAAGTAATAGTTTAATATTTATGTATGTTTAGGTTTAGGATTTTTATAAGAATATATATATTTATATAATTATTTTACTAGTTAAGGTATCTTAATAATTGTTTTTTTGGAAAACGTTTAAAATCATTTGATTAAAATCCCAAAAGTGAGAGGGTCAAGAATCAAAGTTAGATAAATCCTAACTATGATTAAAAGGTGACAATCAAACGACCCTATAAAACCTGATTAGTATCAATCAAACGTACAACAAATAGAGATTACAAACTGTAACAAATCCTAATTATCTCAATCAAATTTTTATTTCCATACGAACCTGATGTTTCAATAGGTTGTCTTCCTCTTCTCCTTGTCCTTCATCTTCCCCTTTCCCTTCCTCTTGCAATGAAAAGGGGATGAACTGAAAAAGTTGATGAATACTGCGTATTCTCATTTTAATTTTTGATTTTTATATGAAAAGTTCGTTTCGATTTGATAGAAATAATTATTTTTCAGGATTACTGATTTCTTCATCTTGTTGTTCTCAACTTGAATTTCTAGATCATTGTTTTCATTTACTTAAACTTTAGTTTTGGAATCCTCAACAACTTTGGATTCCTCTGTATCAACCATGAAATTTTCTTCTTTCTCTTGATTAGTCTTAGTATCTTCCTCTCTGTTTTCATCATCAACCACTTCAACTTGATTTTATTGTGATTCTTCAAATACCTCTTCAACATAATTAGGTTGAGGTTCTATCTCCTTCTTCACACTACTTCTTGTACAAAATTTTCTTTATCTTTTGTGTTTTGTTCTTTAACCACATTTTTATCTTTGATTATAGGCACCTTTGTTTCATTTTTCTTCATCTTTACTTTCTGACCTTTATGAATTTTTTGATCTTCTTCCTTAGCCATATCACATTTTGGGCTTGAATGTTGGAAGGTATTGTAGAAAGATCATATGTCTGGTTCCACTCATAAGTAATTTTCATGATAGTAGATTTTCCTTTTTTGTCTACTACTGTCATATTTTTCGGTAGTGTGCTTCTAGGATGCACCTCAATGCTAATTATAGCAAATGATAAGTGCTCTCTTCTTTCAGTAATTGGGTCCATGTATAATGGTCTACCCAATAAACTTACAAAATGATTAAGGGCTTGAGAATTGTACATATGTGCAGGTATATTCTAGAGCTTGAACCATATTTGTTCAGTTTTTTTGGTTTACTCATCTGGTTCAAGTTTGTAGACCATTTTTTCAACTTCATACAGTTGGATCCTATATATGTATGCCCATTTCCTAGAATTTCCTTCACATTAGATCCCTTCTTGAATTTAAGTAAATTTAAATCATGGACATTTTCTAAAATCTTCTCTATCCATTTTCCTTCCCATTGCTTTAACAATGCATCTTTAATAATATGGAATGATACTCTGTTTTTCCCAATATAGTTTTCCACAACTACATTTTTCCATTATTTTATACAATTTTCATATACTTTAACAGGAAATTTAAATTCAAATAAAGAATTTAGTACCTCCACTTTTGTCTGTATATTTCTCAAGTAGATTTTCCCTTTACAGGCATGATCTTTTTACTTTTTTATATTATTCATCTTCCAAACTTCATTAGTTTTTCATGTCGAGTTGCTCTTGATAGTAAATGACTTAGATTTGAGCCTTCATAACATTTATTTATATTCTTTTTTTCAGCAGATTCCAGTCTTGAAGATAGTGGATGTTGAGTTGAATTGTAATCTGTTGTGCTTTGTCCTTATTAATGACAATTTCTCCCCTTTAGGCATGCATAAGGAGATTTGTAATCTGATTCTTAAGTTCAAACAAATCGGTTATTTAATTATAGTGTATCTTCCAAACTCCTTTATTATCCCTTGTTTTCTTGCATTATTTTCTAAACGAATTTTTTCAGTAGTAGTTGGAGTAGATTGCTTACTTGTGTTGTTATCCTAATGTTTTTTGATAACTTCTTCAACAATTCTTTGAATTTCTTTTATTACTGCTTCCTTAATTCCTTCTAACATAAACTCCCCGACTTCTTTAGATTTATTATTATTGTTCTTCCCTTCCCCATAATTGCAGAAATAGAGTAATAAAAATAGAGTAATTGTAAAACCCTAAGAGATGATCATAGATAAACCGTAATTCAGGGTAGATACCAGTGGCACTTACAAATACACAAGAAACCCTAGACTAGTAACACTTAATGAACGAAGCAAGACAATACTATGTCGTTTGTGCCGATCGTGTTGTATCGTCTATACCTACCGTGTCGCCCGTGCCGAAGGTGCCGTAACGCTAATTGAATAGAGTAAATATATATATATATATATATAATATTACCATTATAAAAATAATTATATTAAATATTTTCTTTTGTTTTTTTAGCTTAATAATTTATAATAATATATATATTCAATAGTTAATAAATATATATATATATAATATTTATATAATTAAATTTGTTAAAATATAATATATATATATATAAATTTAAAATAAATTAATAAAAGATCATAAAAATTCATAGGGTGTTATCCAAAATAATTAATTAATTAATCCTCTCTCAACCCTGATAACTTCTCTTCAACCTCGATAACTTCTACTCTCCTTAATCCATCTCTCTTCCCACAACTTATGTTGTCAAATCGAGCCATAACTTCTTATCTCCTCTATCTCTCTTCCTTCAACTTATGCTCTCAAATCTTCTCAAATCTTTTCTCGATTACTTCTTTTCTTCCCAACCTCTCTCTTCCCTCTCTTTCTTTATATGCTTCAAATCTTTTCTTTATATACTTCAAATCTTTTCTACCGAAGTTAATTATAAAAATGAGTAGGTTTATGCTGGACTAACGAACGAAGAAGAAATAGAAGATTGAATTATTATTTTTTTTTTATTCTGTATTTTTTTTTTAAATGTAATATTTGTAAATGTTGGAGGTAAATAATTTTTATTTTTAATTTTGGAAATATATTTACAAATTATCTTGTTAATTGAAATTTTTTATAAAATATTTATTTTTTTAAGTGATTTTTAATTAAAATAATTGAAATTATTATTTTACAAATTACAATAACTTTTATAGTGGTTGATATTGATAAATAACAAAAAGAATTTTGTGTGGTTGATATTGAGTAATGATAATGGTATTTAAAGTAGTTGATATTTATTAATAATAACATCTTATAGAACAGTTGATATTGATTAATAACAACAGGCCTTATGACGGTTAATAATGAGTAATGACAACAGTTTTTAAAGCGGTTAATGTTGCTTAATAACAATTACATGTAAGACAATTGAAATTGTTTAATAATAACATTCCCTAGAACAGTTGATATTTCTTAATAACAATCACTCACAAAACGGTTGTTAGACCGAAAAATGGTTGATATTTAATGTTTGAGCAATGCTTACGGAGGCTCTGCCAACGGATGCCAACTGTTTTTAAGCGATTGTTATTACTTAATACAAACCGTTTTGGGTTGAATATCAATGATTTTTACCATTGGTATTAACCTTTTTTACTAATGTATAATATTAACCACAACTTTATGGTAAAACTGTGGTTATTATTCATTTATTAATATTCATTAAATAAATATTAACCACGGTTTTACTAAAGCCTTGATTAATAAAGAAGAGCTACTGGAAAATTATTATTCATTAAATGAATATTAACCACGACTTTGATAATACTGTGGTTAATAAAGAAGAGCTACTGGAAAATTATTGTTCATTAAATGAATATTAACCACGTCTTTGGTAATGCCGTGGTTAATAAAGAAGAACTACTGGAAAATTATTATTCATTAAATGAATATTAATCACAACTTTACTAATGCAGTGGTTAATAACCTATAATATTAACCACAATTTTATGGTAAAAATGTGGTTAATATTCATTTATGAATATTAACCACGCCTTTAGTAAAGCGTGGTTAATAAAGAAGAAATACTGAAAAAATATAATTCATTAAATGAGGATTAACCACGGCTTTACCAAAGACGTGGTTAATATTTAATGAATATTAAGCACAACTTTATCATAAAGTCGTGGTTAATATTCATTAAATTTTAACCACGACTTTAGTAAGCCGTGGTTAAAAAGAAGAGCTATTGGAAAATTATTATTCATTAAATTAATATTAACCACGGCTTTGGTAAAACCGTGGTTAATAACCTATAATATTAACCATGTTTTTATGGTAAAACCGTGGTTAATATTCACTAAATGAATATTTAACATCGGTGTACAATAACGCCGATGTTATTAACCTACATAAATTAAATTCTTTCTTCTTTTTTCCGTCTTCTTTCTCTCTTCTCCGCTCTGTAGCCGCAAGAAATTTCTCTCATGATTCTTCTCCGCAGTCGCAAGCCTCCGTCCATCGTTCGTTCGTCGCGCCGCCTCCTTACTCCGTATGCCACGCCTCCTCTTTCCTCTGTCCACCGTGTTTCCTCTTCTTTCAACCAATTAAACCTTCAATTTCACATCAAGCTCTATTGATCGTTTTGTTGTGAGTTCCAATTTCACCTCTTATATTCTTAATATTACTTTATAAATTTACTTTCTTTACATACAAGTTAATCACTTCAAATTATGTTTTCAGATGCCTGGAGATATTGTTTTAGACCTCACCAACATGACTAATCAATTTGTTAAACTTGGAGGTGGTTTACATCATGTCATGTTTGTTTTAGTTAGATCTCCTTTATTTGTGAAGAATGTTTGATCGCATTAGGATTATACCCACATGAACTTCATTGGAATTGTTAATTTTTGTTGTTCACAAGCTAAAAACTAATAATAAACATATTATGTTTGTTTGTAAATTTGAAGGAATTTGATGTAAATTCTATCAGCAAGATTGGGAAGTTGAGATTTAAGAAACCAAATAAGTACTGGGTTGAAAGCTCCCATAAGAGGGTGAGTATTGAACTAAAGTTTTCATTATACTTTGTCTATGTATGGATTGCTTAAAAAAATATTCAATTTACCTATTTTTTCACACTCTAGGTCAGCCAACAACAAGAAACGCTATGGAGGAGAATATGAACATGCAGCAACGGATGGAACAAGAACATGCAACAACGAATGAACAATATATATGTGAAATTGAAGAAATGCGCGCACTAGTATTCGCACAACAAGAGTCTATAAGAACGTTCACGTCTAGGATGCCCCTTCCTCCCTCCGATTAGTAGGAATTGACGTATATTTCAGATTTTTATTGTAATGCAATTTTAGATGCTTTAAAATTTTTGAAATTTGGTGATTTTTATTTATGAATGGTTCTTATGAATGGTATTTTTATGAATTGTCTTTTTTATTTATGAAACAGGTTTCATAAAATTTAAAAAATAGTCAAAAACTCGAAACCAAACAATATCAACGTCGACGTTAGGAGGAGAGCCGACGTTAATGATATCATTTTATTAACCACGTCTTTATTCTAAAGTTGTGGTTAAAAATATCATTTATTAACCACGGTTTTAGGGGAAGATCACCGTGTTTAAAAATAAAAAACAAATAACGTCCAAATCATTAACATCGACGGATGACGGTTTTGGTAGCTAACATTAATAAGTATTAACGTCGGCATTTGGGTTTTTAACGACGGTTTTGGTAGCTAACGTTAATAAGTATTAACGTCGGCATTAGGTCTTTTAACGACTGTTTTTGCCGTCGCTAATAGTATATTTTTCAGTAGTGTAGTGACATTGTATAAGAAAATAAAATAAAATTATAACAAACATAAAGACATGATATAATATTATTAGATCCTTGGTCGATTTTAAAGGTTAATAATTTTTGCTTTTTCTCATACTATTTTTGGAATTTCCTTCTATTACAGCTCACCCTTTGTTTTTTTTTCATTTGTTTCTAATCACTTATTGTTAATGTCTAAAATATTTATAGTACCAATTTATCTGGGAAACATTTGAGATTTTTTCTTTAAAATTATTTGGAGTTTTAGTACTCATCAGGATTAAGGATTAATTTAGAGGTGGGAAAACCCACCAAGTTAGTTCAATGGTAAAGTCGGCTTAAAAAAACAAAATATTACGGATTTAATTCTATCTAGAAGCACTTTAAGTTGAAGCGAGGGCCATGACTGTGGGTGTCATGCTAATTCTCCTTAATTCAAGAAAAAAAAATTAGAGATGGTAAATTGTTGTTATTTTATTTCAACCACATAATTGTTAGAAATATTGTCTTGAAATAAATTACAGAAATATATATAAAATTATGTACAAATTAATGAAATAAATAAAATATATGAATAACAAAATCACCGATTGAGATGTTGATTCGAGGCATGTGTTAGACACATTTCCCTTAAAACAGTTTCATCATCTCCTTTTTGTGCTGGAGCTTATCGTAGATGACTGTCTCCCATGGTACAACGAATCCAGTAGTGATTCTGCATTGAAATCACTACTCGTCGAACTTGATCAGCGTACTTAAACTATCATCAGGTTTCAACGGAAATATCGAGCAAAAAACTCGAAGAACACTCACAAAACAAGAAGAAGACTTTTGGAATTCTAGTGTGAGAAAGAATGATATGATGAAGTGAGTTTTAGATTAGAGATGAGAGATTTTATATTGTTGAAAAGTTAAACCATTAAATAAAATCATCATTTGATCCAACTGTTGGCATTGTTTGCCTCTTCATTACCTTAACGTTTTTCTATTCATTATAGAGTAATTGTTTGCCAAAACAATTAAGACATTTACAATTCAATACTAACGTTACATGGTTTTCCAATTTATTAATAATAATATTAATTATCATAACAAATAATAATAATAACAAACTCATGTAAGTTACACTACAAATTAACAACATTTTGTTAATTGGTCATCAAGGCATTTTAAATCAATTAATTTAAATTAATTGATTTAAATTATACATTTGGATCAAATTTCACCTTTTAATTCACGTTTGAATTTAATGTGAATTTGATTTTATTTTATTACCCACGTACTAATTTTCATTCATTAATGGAATTTATAGAACTAGTTTAAAAATTCCAACAATCCCCCATATTAATGGAAATTAAAAGATTAACCCGGTGAAAGGTTCAAAAGTTGAATTCTACATAGGATAGATAGGTGTAACACTTTGAACCTTCCCTTATGAAATTATATAACTTTACTAGCCGATTTGTAGACTCGATGTCCTTGAACTATTCAGCCATTTGTGTAAACGATTACACACTTTCACATAGAATTCTCCCTGATACATATCAAGCTCTCATGGTTGTGTCTGTTTTGTCCATGAAACACGCGCCTGGTTCCGTGAGAGGGTCTAGAATTGAGCCGTGCAATTCTTTTGAAGCGGCCCCACTTCTCCCTCACATAGGTGATCTCTTTGCTCGTAAAGAATCATTAAAAGCGATATACTTATCCTCGTCAAATTATATATTATTTCGTTATAGGATTAATCCTCAACAATAACTTTCCAAGTCAGTACAATTAGGTTGTCCCATTGAACCTAGTTCTTGGGATCTCCAGTCTGCATAGGTTGGGTTTTCCTTCATACAAACTTATAGTAGGCTAATGTCTCAAAAGACTTCAAACTATCTCTATATTCAATAATCTGATTAGTGGATCCACAATGTTATCTTTGACTTACATAGTCAAATTTGATAACTCCATTAGAGAGTATAGTCTAATGACATTATATCTAAGACGTGTATGTCTAGACTTGTCATCGACTCTAAACTTGTCCAATTTCTAATTACTATCACAATAATTAGAAATTTATGTTGGTACATTCTTAGTTAACCTTGGAACGTCTTCTAATAAGTAGCATAGTCATTCGTACATGCTTATCATTTAATTTTTATGAAAATATTGTATATTTGGCTAACTATTAGACAAAATGTATTTGAACTATTTTGCCTTCGTGTAAACGATTATATATTTTACATAAAAATATTTTATTTTTCGACATAAATCAAAAATATAGATTATAACCTTTAATCTACCCATCATAAGTTTCTTAGAAGATTTACATACGTAGATTGCACTTCTAAGTGTAAACATATTCACTTTAAGACGTAAAGTCTTTTATTTAATAATATCAATATATCATTTGATAACAACATGATATTTCGCTTAGTGCAATTCATATCCTTTATGAATTTAATCATTTTTATCGTAATTTTCAACGATAAAAATATCGTACAAAAGACACGTAATGAAATAATTTTTATTGTCTTCATGATATATATAATTGTCACATCCACTTTTTAATAAAAGTATGATCAAATTTTCATATCATTATTATAAAATTTGTTATAAGTCATATCAAGACTTTATAAACTTTCTTTTTCATTTATTTCATAAAATCCTTTTGAAGACATTGGTTCTTTAAAGTTTTATGAAAATAATGTCAAAATATGACACGTTTTTTGATTTCAAAATCCTCAAATCTAAAATATCGATTTGAACACCAACTCAGCAAATATAAACAAGACATTTTCTTGTTATTTTATTTCTTTATATAAAGTTGCGCAACTTTATCTTTTATAGAGAACATATTTCTCTAACAACAAATTATTTTTAAATTTATCATAATATACACAATTATTTTTGTGTTATAATCAATAAAAATATTTGCCCCCACATTCGTGTTGGTATCCTTTTTAAATCATACACATTTGTATGATTTAAATCAATGATTTTCTAATCAAGAAATTGTCACACAGTTCTTTTACAGATTTCTTTTATTATACTTATCATACAATGAATAAGATAACTATATCATAAATATTTATATGAATAAAATATAATTTCTACACAAGAGATTAGAATGTTTATTCATATATAAATCATTCTTCACATAATCTCTACATAAGAAATTAAAAATATTTAATCAATTAAAATATTTATTTCAACACTTAATTTCTATGAAAGAAATTAGAATATTGAATTAAATAAATATTCACCATATCACATGATTTCTACAAAAGAAATTATAATGTTTCAAGCATCTTTGACCGAAGTCGCTTAAACATTTATTTCCGGTTGCACATTTGTATCCCGTAATATCGGCACGTTTCCATCCCGTAATATCGGCACATTTGTCACATTATTCTAAAATCAAACAATACTTTGCTTGTAATTATTTGATTTCAAAATTATGAAATTAAGTAAGTCTTAATGATGCAATTGAACAATGTATATCAAATATATTATATAAAACCAAAATTAATATATCCATATATATGAAATTATATATTATTTCTTCTTTCATTTTAGTCACCACGATGACAAAACAACTATAATATATATAGTCAATAACATAGAAACGTAATCAAATAAATAATATGTCATATATATTATTAAATATATATATATACAACTTCATTTATCATTAAAAATACCGTTTAAAAAATACATGATAATTAATTAGAATATTAATTATTACACTTAATTAGAATGTTGATCATTTATTTTTAATCAAATATAAAACTATCTAATTATATAAATAAATATTCATGTCATCAATTATTCGTTTCTTAATTAGTTTAATGACGTTTAACATTCTATAACAAATCTTTGTCAATCAAAGAACACATGATTTGTGACAAATTTCAAAATTATCTATTAAAATAAAAATAGATAGAAAATAAATCTTAATTTATATATATATATATTTATATTTCTAGATAATCATACTTATTATGAATAACATGAATCATCATATTATTAGCTAATATGCATGATTTATATTAATAATCATTTAGCACATAATCAAATTAAATATAACTACAAATATATTTCATATCTTAATCGAATCACTTACATTGTTATGTTTTGAACAATAATCGACGTGAAACGACTATGCATTCTCAAAATAAATCTGAGTAGATTGTTCTCACCGAGACAATTTTTGCGAAGACAATTTCGACTAACATAGTCGTGTCTCTTTAAATGCATGATAAGAATTAGTTCTAAAATAAATAACTTATTTAATGTCATTATACATATGGCCTTCATTTTCTGTCATTATGAATCACATAATTTCTATAGTGCCCCATTTCATTTCATTTAATAATTTTTACACAAGAAATTAGAATGATTCTAACATCCATGGTTAAAATCATTTTGAAAAATCAAATTTCCATATAAGACATTGTTATGGGCACTCATTCATCTCATAATTTTTGCATAAGAAATTGGAATGGTTTCAACATCAATGACTAATGTCATTTTAACTAGTTAGATTTGTACAAAGAAATCATTGATCATTCCATTCATTTCATAATTTCTACACAAGAAATTGAAATGGTTTCAACGTAAATGACTAATGTCATTTTATCACATCCGATTTCTACAAAAGAAATCAACGTAAATGACTAATGTCATTTTATCACGTCAGATTTCTACAAAAAATATCATCTCTTCATCCGGATTCGAAAAAGGGACCTCCCTTCCGTCACGCACCATTGCATCTGAACTTCAAACCACTACAATGCGCCATGTCATTGTTGTACCGCTTTTATGACCTTTTATCTTCTTTTTAGAGACAACTTATACTTCATATTTGACTAGACTCTGTCAACAAATGAATATATACACATTTAAAAAGATAACTTATTATCATAATAAAACGTAATATATAAAACAATATATAAATAAAGATATCATCTCTCTTTATTTATTAAATCATCTTACCATATTCTTATTAATTATATTGCTTAATTAAAAAAAATGTATATATTATAATTAATTATTTTAAAACTGAAACCATATGTTTCAATTATAATTAATTTTAACACCATAAATTTTATAAAAATTGAAAGCTAACATATTAGTTACTTTCTTATTTTCATTCATTATTATTAATAATTTTAATAACCAAACAAATCTACAAAATAAAAATAGAACAAATTAAATTAATTATGTTCTAATTTATTTTATATATAACATTTATATAATGAATATACATATTAATGTTCTTTGAGAAAAATTTTATATCAAAATATTAGCTTATAAAATTAAGCTTAAACAACATATATAAGAACATATGTGTTAATAATCAACATATTTATATACAATAAAGACTTATCTTTATTTGTTGATTTTTTTTCTTAAGATGAATAATTTTTATTTTTCAAAATGAGCATAATCTCTTTCGCAACACCGCGACTCGTATTTCTGAAACATCAATGAAAAAAAATATTCGATGGCGCAAGCTCTTAAATAGCTTAGCACAAAAAAACTGTTTTAAAATTGTTAAAAATATTGTCTTGAAATAAATTACAGAAATATATATAAAATGATGTACAAATAAATGAAATAAATAAAATATATGAAGAACACAATCACCGATTGAGATGTTGATTCGAGGCATGTCTTAGACACATTTTCCTTAAAACAGTTTCATCGTCTCCCGTTTGTGCTGGAGCTTATCGTAAATGGCTGTCTCCCAGGGTACAACGAATCCAGTAGTGATTCTTCACTGAAATCACTACTCGTCGAACTTGATCAGCGTACCTGAACTATCACCGGGTTTCAACGGAAATATCGAGTAAAGAACTCGAAGAACACTCACAAAATAAGAAGAAGACTTTTGAAATTCTAGAGTGAGAAAGAATGATATGATGAAGTGAGTTTTAGATTAGAGATGAGAGATTTTAAATTGTTGAAAAGTTAAACCATTAAATAAAATCATCATTTGATCCAACGGTTGACATTGTTTGTCTCTTCATTATCTTAACGTTTTTCTCTTCATTATAGAGTGATTGTTTGTCAAAACAATTAAGGTATTTACAATTCAATACTAACATTACATGGTTTTCTAATTTATTAATAATAATATTAATTATCATAACAAATAATAATAATAATAATAATAAATGTAAGTTACACTACAAATTAACAACATTTTGTTAATTGGTCATCAGGGCATTTTAGATCAATTAATTTAAATTAATTGATTTAAATTATACATTTAGATCAAATTTCACCTTTTAATTCACGTGTTTGAATTCAATGTGAATTTGATTTTATTTTATTACCCACATACTAATTTCCATTCATTAATAGCATTTATAGAACTAGTTGAAAAATTCCAACAATAATTATGACTCCATAAACACTCCACAAATCAAATCAAATAATTCATTTGATATTTTTAATTTATGTCATACAGATTTTAAATAAACATCATTCTAAATTTTATTAGATGCAATGAATCAATCAAATAATAAAAAAAAAAAGGCAATAATGTGAAAAGAGATGATATATATAGAATGGATTGTTTATTTTTAATGTAAACACTTGTTTGCCAATGATTATTTGAATAACCAGAGAAAAACAAATGATGATAATAATGATTTTGAAGAAGTGAAAAAAATTAGTAAAAAATTTAAAAAGTATTAATAATATATAAATAAAATAATAATTTTAAATAAAAAATATTTTAATATTTTAGATATTAAATTGAATATTTGTTGGACCAGAGTAGTAAAATGAAGAAAAAATTAAACTATTTAAATAAACAAAAATCCAAAGTAGGCCTAAGCTAGCAAATCACATGCAACTAGCTAGTTAATTATAGCCACACATGAATATCTGATATTATGGTACACTTACACTGATGAATGCAACTAGCTAGTTAATTATAGCCACATATGAATATCTGATATTATGGTACACTTACACTGATATGATTCTCACCATTTTTGAGTGTTGATATTGAAAGAGGGAGAAGGTAGAGACTTGGAACAAAATCAGGACCAAATGAAATCTCTCCTGCTACTACAGTAGACATGGTTCAATATTAATTAATCTAATCCATCATTGATTTTATCTATACTATATATTCTTTATCTACTCTTTCAAACTCTAATTATTTTGTTTGATATTAATGGGTTTGTTTTCAAATAATATGAAAATTCTTGTTTAATAGAAAGTTAATATTTTTTGTTGTCTATAATTAGGGACAATTAGAAATTAGAGTTTAATTGGTCTTGAAAACAATTTGGGTAAGTTTGATGAAAAAAAAGTCATAAATAAAACAGATATATGATGTTGGTTTAAATTATTATGATAGTACGAAGACTTAAAAGCCTGTCTTCTTATTTTTATTTCAAAGTTTCACCCTCCCGAGCTGGGAAATTTGAGGAAATGACCCCAAAATAAGGCCAAATAGTCGATGGTGCGGGGGGATAATTTTTATAGCGCTGGTGACCCCCAAATTTTTTAATGACCATTTTACCCATGCGTCACGCACCCTCCAGATGCGTGACGCACCCTGAACCCCATAAAGACTTAATTTTTTTTCATTTTCGTTTCAGTTTCTCTCTCATCCAGCCCGTCTTCTCCGCCGCTCCGCCGTGAAACCCTAATGGTGGCGGAGAAGATTTTCTCTTCTTTTTCAGCGATGAAGAACGAATCGAAGAGGCACCGTCGACCATGGCACCATATTCAACGGCCTATAGCTTCGAAGAACATCCAATGGAGACGAGTTTGCACAGCGCTGAGGATTTCGAACAAATTGACATTTCATTCGACCATTCCACTATATTTTGTGTTTATTTCGTTATTGTTTGTTTCGATTTCCTATTCAGTTCGTGTATATTTCCTTTACAGAACGTTCCTCATTCATTCGCTGATTCGTTGAATGCAGGTTGTTTGTTTGGTAGGATGCGTCACGTAGGATGCGTCAAGATGGATGCGTCAACATTGATGCGTCAAGTCGGATGCGTCAAGATGGATGCATCAACTGATGCGTCAACTCCGATGCGTCAACTCGGATGCGTCAAGTCGGATGCGTCAAGATGGATGCGTCACTCCGATGCGTCAACTCCGATGCGTCAACTCGGATGCGTCAACTCCGATGCGTCAACTCGGATGCGTCAAGTAGGATACGATGCGTCACATTTATTTTTATTTTATATAAAAACCCAAATAAGCCTCGACCACTATTCATGCTCTCTCTCTCTCTCTCGCACCCGACGACGCACCTGCCTCGACGACGCACCTGCCTCGACGACGCACCTGCCTCGACGTCTCTTCCTGCTCGTCTTCGTCTTCATCTTCTCGTTCATTCATTGACTTCATGAGGTTAGTTTTAGTTATGTTTGTTTATGTTCATGTTAGGTTTTAGGGTTGGTTGCTTCTTGTTTGCAAATGGTTTATTCATGGTTTATGTTAGGGTTTAGGGTTGCTACATGCTTGCAAATGCTTCATGCATGTTTTATGTTATGTTTTTAGGGTTGCTTCTTGCTTTCAAATAGTTCATGCATGTTTTATGTTAGGGTTTTAGGGTAGGTTACTTCCTGCTTTCAAACGGTTCATGCATGTTTTATGTTAGGAATTAGGGTAGGATGCTTCTTGATTTCAAATGGTTCATGCACGGTTTATGGGTTGGGTTGCGTCAAGCATCTGCGTCAAGCAGCTGCGTCAAGCAGCTGCTTGACGCATCTGACAGTTGTTTCTAGCTATTTTGACGGTTGTTTTTCTTCTCGTTTGTTTATATTTGTTGTGAAATGTTTTCACAAACATTGTTGTTTTTCTTTTCCCTTTTGTAGATGGCAGACTTCACGGTTCATGATTTTCCTGGTAGGATTTCATTGAAATCTGTCCTAGCCTTGAAAAAAGTATCTGATAGGTTTGAAGCGCTGGGTCTTATGGAGAGGGCTCTAAATTCTCAATTTCAGTATTTATTGAGAGGAGTCCCAGACCTGTTGTTCTCAGGGACCATTTTACATCAGTTGCTGGTTCGGAAGGTGAAGGCCAATTTGAATAGGATGATTTTCAACTTTAATGGGGAGGAATATACTTTTGGTCTGAAAGAGTACGCATTGATTACAGGCCTCAACTTCGACAGATTGCCTGAATACAAAGATGAATGCCGAGGTTGTCCACCCTTGCTGATAAAATATTTCAAAAGGAATACGTCAATTCGAATGATGGATTTGGAATCTATTTTCATGAAATGCACCGATAAGGAAGACGCATGGAAGATCGGGTTGATCTGCTTGATTAACCAGTACCACTTCTCATATGACCCAAAACGGCTTTTAAATCTCAAAATCATCCATATGGTTGAAGATGTTGAAGATTTCCTCTGATTTCCATGGGGGAAGGTGTCCTTTAGATTCACCATGAGGGGTCTTGACCAGGACATGAAACACCACAGGTCCGTATATATGTCCAGGAAAGGGAGTGAAGTTACTAATTCCTTTGCTTATAACGTGTATGGGTTTGTACTAGCACTACAAGTGTGGAGCTATGAGATCATTCAAAACTTGGTCCCTAAATTCGCCACAAGGAAAGACGTTGATGGCCCTTTTCGCCCAAGGATACTGTTGTATCAATCGAAAAGGAAGAATACATTTCAGGAGATGCAATTTGCCTTTAACAGCGCTGTGTTTTCTAAGATGCAAGAGTCCTCCGAGGAGACGAGTTTATACAGTGGGGAGGATTTTGAACACATTAACAATTCATACGATGATTTGTTTGAGGGAGTTACTGATGGGGAAAAAAAGAGAAAGGCTGATGAAGATGTTGCTGAAGATGATGATGATGAAGATGTTGATGAAGAACCTACTACTGTCCAACCTTCCAAGAGGAAGAGGAATGTTGAATATGATGATATATCCCCCCCAGCAAAGCAGCCATCAAGCGTCGTAGCCTGCGTAACATGAGTCCCCCATCCGCAACTTCAACACCTCCATCATCACCTGCACGTGAACCGACACCGGCATCTCATGTTCAGATAAAGGATGCCGAAGTGATAAAGAAGGATGTCGAAGAGATAAAGAAAGATGTCGAAGAAATCAAGAGAGACATAAGAGACATCAAATTGAATCAACAAAACTACTTTACGAGGTTTGAAAAGATGATTCTCAGTCTAAGCAACCAGTTCGCCAGCCATGTCACCAACCAGGTAATTCTGTTAGAGCTTTCTGTTTTTTACTACTTTATGTCTTTGACGCCGCTGCTTGACGCAGCTGCTTGCTTGACGCAGCTGCTTGACGCAGCTGCTTGACGCATCTGCTTGACGCAGCTGCTTGACGCATCTGCTTGACGCATCCTTAATTTAAATTCTTTTCACTTTTGTAGTAGGAGAAGAAGGAGAATGACATCGGTCTGAATGACAATCGTGACAATGAAGAGGAAGAAAAGCAGAATGATATTCGTGTTGAAGAAGAGGAAGAAAAGCAGATTGACATTCGTGACGAAGAAGATGAGAATGCCATTGGTCTGAATGACATTCTCGATGAAGAAGAGGAGCAAAAGGAGAATGAGAAGGTTAATAATGTTGAATTGGAGCAAGACAATGTTGAATTGGAGCACAAGAAGATTGAGAATGAGATTGTTGAGGATCCGCCGATAGAGAATGTTGAGGCTGTTGTCGAGAATGAGAATGTTGTTGAGAAAGAGGCCGTTGTCGAGAAAGAGGCCGTTGTTGAAGAAGGGGAGAAGAAAGAAGAAGGGGAGATTGAAGAAGAAGTGGAGAAGAAAGAAGAAGTGGAGAAGAAAGAAGAAGTGAAGAGAAAACCTATACAAAAGACTTTTCAGAAAAAGGTGGGGAAGAAGGTTGGGAAGAAGAAAGACGAAAATGACGAAGATGAACTGGAAATAGTGAATACTCCTCCTCCTCTTCCTAAGAAAGTCATATTGGTCACGAGAAGGAATAGGAGGCCGAAGAATGATCCAGATTTCACCGACCCCAATCTGAAACAGCCCAAGTTAAAAGATCCTATCACCGTCAATCCACTTCTAAAATATGACGATCAACTTCTTCATCAATTGCAAACATGGCTTAAAGATCCAAACACTGACAACAACAAAATTGAGCTCCATACTATATTAGGTGATAAGGCATTATTTCGCCGAATGCTAAAAAGGTTCACCTGGCTGACTGATGATGTAAGTAATATTTATGTTAGAATAATTTTAGATTTCCAGATTCTATTTTAAATGTGTTTCTCTTGTGTAGGAAATCGATGCAGGTTGCTTCATTCTGAGAAGAAGAGCTTGGGTATATCCAAAGACATATAAGAAGAACTTCTTTATTGGAGATTGTTGGCTCCACACCAGGTTCACTGCTGAGTACGCTGCGTTTAACAAAAGTCGTATTGAGTTTGACATTGAAAACTTTTTCGAATACTTCTTGGGCGATGAAAGCAACTATAGGAATAGTTGGAAAGTATGCGATGATATATATATTCCTTTGAACATCAAAGACGTCCACTGGATACTTTGTGTTGTCCGTCTACAGCAATGGCGCGTAGACGTATATGACTGCGATCCTGGATGTTATGCTAATCTTGATGAGTTTGTGCTACCGATGTGCCAAATGATTCCGGTTATATTTGACAAGGCATTGCCTCTTGAAGATAAACAAAGATTTCCTCTGCTCAACCCTGATTCCGTTTTGCCATACACAAGACGTCCAGAGTCAGATGTTCCCAAAGCAACTAAGAGTGGAGATTGTGGTGTATTTGTACTAATGTATATTGAGTACTTGACTGCAGGTCTGAATCTAGTAGAAGTGACCTCAAATGAGATGAAAGCTTGGAGAGAAAAGTGGGCAGTGAGGTTATTTCATGGACTTGTAGATCCATAGGTTATTTATGAAACTTTTGTACTGTACTGATATCAAATTTTTGTAATGTTAATCTCAAACCTTTGTAATATGGTTGATTTAATGATATCAAATGTTGTTTATGATATATATGTTATTGTAATTAATTAAATGCCTGAAGTACACAGTTATATAAACCATGTCTAATGTAATAGGTTCTACACTAATATAAACCATGTTTCGTCAAGCAGCTGCGTCAAGCAGTTTCGTCAAGCAGCTGCGTCTAGCAGTTTCGTCAAGCAGCTGCGTCAAGCAACTGCGTCAAGCAGTTTCGTCAAGCAGCTGTGTCAAGCAGCTGCGTCTAGAAAAACACTTGGTACAAAAACCATGTCCCTGTATTACATTCACCAGAAAACTACAAAAACACCAGAAAATACCAGAAAACAACATTCAATGAATCTTTGTTACAATACAATACACTTTACTGAATCCTTGAATCCTTGAATCCTTGATGCAAAAACAACATTAACACCTCCACACAAGACATTTGGTAATAAGTCTACAAAAACAACATTAACACCACAACACAACACTAACAAGTTCATTCTAAGCTAATGGCTCGTAAGATTGAGATGATGGCTCGTAGAGCTGAGATGAGGGCTCGTACAGTTGAGATGATGATGGCTCATTCTGCTGAGATGATGAGGGCATATGCTGCTGAGATGATGAGGGCTCATGCTGCTGAGATGATGAGGGCTCATGCTGCTGAGATGATGTTCTTGCTCTTGCGGTAGACGGTGCAGGCATCACTGCTTTGCATGTTGCTCTATTATGTCCTAGACCTGCACATGAACTGCATCGTCTCGGGACCTTACGGACCTCACCTTGGGATGTCCTACGTTTAGTTTGTGGCCGACCTTTCTTAATCTTCACAGGTGGTTTTAGACACACGCGTTGTTTGATAATATCGGGAAGATTCCAATTCTCTTCATCACCAACCGGATAACATGTCTCCGCATATGCATTCAACCAAGATACAGTTGTATAATACCTATGAGAAGGAAAATAAAACGATTAAAAATAGGTTAAATAAATAAGTTCAAAACGATTAAATACCTTGAGCATAAGTCGTAAGGAACCACATTCCTGTGACGGGCAGCAGCCAGTGCATGTGTACAAGGAAGACCGGAGACTTCAAATACCCTACAAGTGCAGTCCTTGTCCTTCAAATTGACTTTATAATGTGCTTCATTATCATGCACATACAACTCAAATCGGTTAAGGGATGATACGGTATAGAATCTTGCTTTCTCAAAACCATCACATAATAACTTTTCATACGTTGGAGATAAAAATTCTTGGTGGTTGGACGCTTTTTCTCTTCTATCATTAAACCACCCTTGTAATGTTGTTCTTAAAGACTCAAGCATTGCTGAAATTGGATACTTTCTGGCTTCCCTGCACTGACTATTTAAACTCTCTGCATAATTGCTTGTGAGTTGATTGTATCGCTTACCGGGGAAATATGCTCTACTCCATCTTTGAAACCCAATCTCTTCCAAATAGGCAGCAATCCTATGATCTTTAACCCTGATTTTGTCAAAAAACCGATTAAATTGGGGGATAGTGTACGCACGAGAAGCCAAATCAAACTCGACATGACAATTATCAGTTTTGAATTTGGCATTAATATTCATCTTTATGTGATATGTGCACGCACCGTGGTCTGCTTCTGGAAAAACAGCACACAAGGCATTGGCTATACTTGGGTGTCTATCGGATACGAAGACGAGATCATCAACTAATCCAATTGCTTCTCTAAGTTTTTGCATGAAATAAGTCCACGAGTTATTATTCTCTGAATCAACAACGCCGAATGCAACAGGATACAGTTGCTCATTGGCATCCAATGCAACAGCCACCAATAGTTGACCTCCCACCTTGTGCTTGAGAAAACTTGCATCAACACACAATACGGGACGACAGAAGGCTTTGAAACCCCTAATTGAGAGGCCTAGAGACATGAACATATATTTGAAGTGCCCGTGCTCGTCTGTCTGAATATCTGTTATGGTACCCGGATTATTCTTCTCCAACATGTATAGGTATGAAGGCAATTTTCCATAGGAATCCTCTACCGTTCCTCGCACCGCCGTTAAAGCCGTTTCCCTTGCCCTCCAAGCCTTATTATAAGTCAAAAACATCCCATAATCTGACTGCATGTCTTCAATTATTTTTTTAGGCAAGTGGTTATGGTGATGGTCCATGTACTTACCCTTCATGCACTGCCCAATAACCCATGCCGGTGTTTGCATTTTTTTTTTCGGCCTCGACAAAACTGAGCATGAGTGTTGTCGATTGAATTTCCGAATCTCAAACATCTCGGAAAACTTACCTTTCACAGCACGTAAGCTCCACTTGCATGTCTCATCCATACATTTCACATACCAAAGATGTTTTCGAGACTTTTTCACTTTGAATTCAAAATGATAAGTCATCGCATATTTATATAGCGTCAGTTGAAGTTCTTTTTTAGTATCAAATAACGTACCGACTTCCAATACAGTTTCACTAGTTAACGCCAATGCAAATGAAGGGTCTGTCGGTGATACGTCTGTCGGTGATACGTCTGTAGGGTCTGTCGATGGTGTACCCATTGACGCTCTTGCACTAGATGGTGTACCCATTGACTCTCTTGCACTAGATGGTGTACCCATTGACGCTCTTGCACTAGATGGTGTACCCATTGACGCTCTTGCACTAGATGGTGTACCCATTGCTCTTGCACTAGATGGTGTACCCATTGGTGTAGGTATTGACCGGTGCGGCGTGCGTGCAACTACTGATGCAGGACTAGTAGTAGCTTGGAAATCACTAACCCGTTCATAATTAAAGTCAATAACGCGTTCATGATTAATCAGTTCATGATGAGCTCGTTCATCTTCTTCTCCTCCTCCTTCATTATCACTTTCAAATAAAATCTGTTGAGAAACAACTCGAGAAACAACGTCGGGTATACTTTTTTGAGTAATAATTGGTAGTGTAGTATCTTGACTTGGGTACTTCTCTACTAATGAGACACAAAGTGGTGACGAAGATGACGAACTTCGACCCGATATCAACCGTGATAAATACATGCCCACATCTTTATCTCCCTCAATAACAACAGGGGGAAGTTTTGCAGAAGGATCATACATGACTTTAATCACTAAATCATATGCAGACTTTTGCACGTTAATCGTCTCATAGATTGTATCAACTAATTGAGCAAATGTAGTACATTGAGGTATATCCATGGTTTTGCATGATTGTGCAGAGAAAGACCTGGTACCATTGGCTGCAGTTTGCCACTCTCCATTGTACACAACAAATACGTCAGCAAATACTTCAGCTGCAATTGAAAAAAATGATAGTATCAATCGAGAGACACCGTAACAATGAAATGCAAGTAAAGTGTATGGGGTGCGTTACGCATCTGCGTAACGCAACTACGTGACGCAACTACGTGACGCAACTGCGTTACGCAACTACGTGACGCAACTGCGTTACGCACCCAGCTTCCGCCGCGACGGTGGCATTCCACCTACTCATCCCCTAATCACTACACCCTAACAAACAAAGAGTGGAAAGAGAGAAATGAAGAAGGAGAAGAATACCTGTAGCAGCAGAAAGAGACATTGTGAAGGATTCCGCCGTCGTCTTCGTCGGTCGGTGGTTGGGTTTTTTAGAGAGAAGGAGGAGAAGGGAAGTGAAGAAAGAGAAGAAGAAAGAGAGAATGAAAAGAACTGAGATTTTTTTTATTATATAGTAAGGGCATTGTGGACTTTTCACAATGCCCTCAGGTGCGTCACGCAATGGGAGGGTGCGTGACGCAACGGAGGTATTTTCGGCAGAAAATTGTTTGGGGGTCACCAGCGCTATAAAAATTATCCCCCCGCACCATCGGCTATTTGGCCTTATTTTGGGGTCATTTCCTCAAATTTCCCCCCGAGCTTTATTATTCAAATAATATATGAATAAAAAATTATTTGAATGAGTTGTTACATATTACTCAGTGACATAATCTCCACCAATTCTAAGTTATTGGTTTTAAATCATCAATTAAATATCTTATAAATCCCATTTTATATTTTTTTATATTAAATTTACATTTTATAAAATATATATATTAATATCAATCTATTATTCATACTTTTTCTTTTATTTCTATTTAATTTTGTAGGATTAGTTTGATGTATTCTTTACTATATGTATTATTTGTAAAAACTTGTACAACTCATTTTTATATATAATTATTAGTAATTAAAATTTATTTATTATATTCAATTATTTTTAAATTGTCTACTCATTTTTATTTATTATATTCAGTTATTTGTTTAACGTGTTGTTGGGTTATTCACTCTGAGTCAATATGTTAAATGTGGGTTATTTGAAAAAAATATATATATATAAAATTTATATACCATATCATATTTCTTTCAATAATTCAATAACTCAAATAATTAACTAAAATTCATTTGCACAAATTTTAAATTTTAAATAAAAAATATTATAATAATTGAATTAATTAAAAATACAAATAAACTATACTTTAAAAATTAACCTTCGAATAATCAACATTAATGAGCCCTAAAGAAAAATAATTTGGTTAAGTTTTATTTATCCAACATGCTCATTTAAAAGAAAAACAAGATTATTCAAATAATTTGAATACAAACAAAATATTTCTCAATTGAAAACAATTCCTAATTCAAATGTTCTCATATTCCAAATTAAAAACATCTGATATAGGTGATAGAGTAAGACGATTTTTCAACTCCAAATTCAAATGTCTAACGTCACTTGAATAATGAAAATATTTTATTAAAATAAAATAAAATGAAGAGAATTTAATTACTGAATAGGTGATTGAATAGACAATAGAAACATTCAGGCGTGAAATTCATTATCGACCAATATCGGCGACGACAACGTTGTCACTGATATTTTTTTTTATCATTGACGACAACGTCGTCGCTGATAACTTTTTATCAATGACGACGACCAAAGAACCATCACTGATATTTTTTATCAGCAACAGCGACCAAACAACCTTCGCTGATATTTTTTATCAGCGATAATTTTCTTTATAAACGTTGTCGCCAAAAAGATAAATTATCAGCGACGACGATAACATAATGTCGTCGCTGATAAACTATAATATCAGTGGCGGCGATAACACAATGTCGTCGCTAATAAAGTATAATATCAGTTACGACATTGACGTTTTCTATCGCTGATATTCAGGTCTCCCCGTTTTGATTTTGGAACGATTATCAGCGACGGTGATAGCATAATGTCGTCGCTGATAATTTATAATATAAACAACAATATTGTCGTTTTCCGTCGTTGGTACTCATTTAAAAACCCGATTGCTTTCACTCTTTCTTTTTTCTCTATTTTTTTCCTCCCTCTGCTTTGTCGCTCCTTCCACAGATGATGAAATCTAATTTTGGTCCGATTATTTTTTATTTTTGTTGTTTATTTCAATCTATTGTTCTTTATTTTCAGTTTTACCGGTCAAAATAAATAATTCGAGATTTTACCTTTTGTTGGCATTCTCCATTTGGTAAGTTCCAAAATTTTCCAAAGTTTGTTATTATTATGGTTTCATGTGTTAAAGAAATAACTTACTTAGATTATTATGTTATGTTTTTTCATTGTGTTTTGGTGTTAGCTAATATGTATCACATGTATTGATTTTATTAATTGGTTAGTATGTTGATTAATTTGTTATATGTTGATAGTAATTAAATAGGTAGATCTTAATTACATTATTTGTTGTTAATTTCTAATTAAAATGGAAATCCTCGATAAAAGTTGGATGACATTATGCCGAAATAATCCAAATTATATTCAAGGGGTTGAAATTTTGATACACTCCACAATTAGGGTTACTAACATAGATTTGATTGTTTGACCGTGTGTAAAATGTATAAATCGAACTTTTGAGAGTAGAACAATGGTCAAAGATCATCTAATTGTATTTGTTATCCATTAAAATTATAATTTTAGATACTTTAATGGGGAATCGAAATCTTTGATTGACTGTAATAAAAATTAATGTAGTAAAAATCAAGAGAATATATTGGAGTTGTAAAATGGTTAGTTTATATTGGATTAAAAAAGAAAAATAAATTAAATTTATTTAATTTGGATAATTTGGATAACCCTAACCCAACCCAAATTAAATCTAACACATACTTAACTCAACTCAACCCAATCCAACCCAAATTAATATTTTAAGTTTGAATTAGGGTTCGAGTTCGGATTTGGGTTTGGGTTTGGGTTTGGGTTTGGGTTTGGGTCAACCCAAGTGATGCTCAACCCTGTATATATATTCGTAGGTCCTAACACTGCAAAAACATAACTCTAATCAATAGAGATTTCGAACGACCATTCAAAAATAGCCAAAATATTCAAGGATATTCCTCCAGTGAGAGGTTTTAATCTAATAAAGAGATGTTGTTTTCTTTCATATATATGGTACCAGTATAATTACCAAATAAAGGATACAAAAGAAATTATGGTAACACCTTCCTGTCCCTACCTAATAATCTTCATTGACCATTGTCATACGGTCCCATCTAATCTTCTTTCTTCCCACGATTTCGTATGCCTCATTTGAAAATCTATTTTCAAATTTAATTAAACTTCACTTCAGATAATAAAAGAATTGAAACAAATTTTTAAGATTGAGTTAGATTATCTTAACAATATTAACCATCTACCTAATCAATATTTGTATAAAATAAATATTTGAAAAAAATTGTTATTTTTTCTTCAAAACTAAGAACCAGATTCAATTCCAAAATATGTTTAAAAAAAAAATTATTGCAGCGATTTGGAAATAAAATGAATTTATTCATCATCTTATATTTAATTTTAATATTCTCCTTAATTTATAAAATAAGAAAAAGACAGGTTAGAGAAAGAAAAATAGAAGAATAAACAATGAAAGAAATGTTTATAGTGCTTAATTTTAGTTAGAAAATAAAATACAAACTCTTATCTATCGATATTATTAGAAATAATCGCGAATTGAGTGAGTTGTTTTTTTTAATAAATTTAAATTTTGTTCAGCTACATTTGGTTATATTCAATTAAGACTATATACCCAATCTTATATGTGACGGATTTGATTTATCAAATATTTATCGGGTTTAATAATGGTTTGATATTGGATTTTATATATCAAATCATTCTTATTTAACATGTTTTAAAATAAAATTTAAAAATAATTATTAAACAAAATTTGTTACAAAATATAAATATAATAACAATTTAAAATAGATCTTTTATTAAATAAAAGCATAAAAGTTAAGTTAATATATCTTTAAAGTTTTCTTAATTAGTTAATTATAAAATTAATTAATATATTTTGAGGGCGAATTAATTTATTTTGTTTATTTGAATGGACCATATATCTTAGGATAATAAATCAATTTTTTTATATATTAAATTTCGTATACATATTAAGTCCAAAATACTACTCAAATGATGTCCTACCCTGAATTATCCAAAACCGATTAAGGCGAAATGATAGTTAAAAAAATCTCTAAAATATAAAATATTAATAATAAATCAAGTTATCAAAACTACAAATAAGCTAAATCAAACAAACATAAGGTAGGAGATTTTATAGGAAGCGCGATCAGCACAGGCGACACAGCACGACGAACGATAGGCACAGGCGGCACAACACGATCGGCACAAGCGTCATAATTTTGTATTGCGTCGTAAGTCAACAAATCAACGTCGGACTTACCATTGATTAAATAAAGCGTGATCGTCATAGTTGACACAACGCGATTAACACGGTCGACACAATAAGCACAGGCGATACATCACAATCAACACTAGCGACACAATATAGTTCTGCGCCGTAAATTATCCATTAAGTGTTTCTAGTCTAGAGTTTCTTATGCATTTGTTAACGCCGCTGGAATTTGCCCTCGATTGTAGTTTTTCTGTGATCATCAATTAGGGTTTCTGTAATTACTTGTTCTATTACTCTATTTCTGCCATCATGGTGAAAAGGAAGAACAAAAGTAATAAATCTAAAGAAGTAAGGGAGCTTATTGTGGAAGAAATTAAGAATGTTACAGGAAAAGAGATTGAGTGAATAGTTGATGAAGTTATCCAAGAAAAGAATGAGAAAAGCAATGTTAAATCAACAGGTCCTGCAGAAATCTTTGCAGAATAGAATGCAGGAAAACAAGGCAACAAACTCCTGATGAATAGAAGTTTGGAATGCTTGTTATAATGAAAGAGCCAACCTGTTTAGAATGCTAAGAAGGGAGAAATATTCACAATTAGTAAAGAAAAATCTTAACAAATAACAGTTCAACTCAATATTCATTATCTCTAGGACTAGATTTTCTAAAGAAAGCCTAAGATGAGAAGATAGTTAAATGGTCAGTTGATATAATGAAGGAGCTGATGAAGGCTCCCAAATCCAAGACCTACACTATCAGGAGTAATTCAACAAGGAAAGTCAACGAGGTATGGAATAATAAAACATAAAAGAAATCAGAAGACCATGCCTACAAAGGAAAAGTCTATATGGGGAATATCCAAACAAAGGTAGAATTACTCAACTCTCCTTTTAAATTAAAATTTGCTTCTAGAGTAGAGGAGAAATGTATTGAAGACTGAAAAATTGTGGTGGTTGAAAACTTCATTGGAAAAAACAGAGTATCATTACCAACTACCGAAGAAGCTCTAATTAAATAGTAGGGAGAAAAAACAGGCTTGAAAAAGTTTCTAGAAACATAAATGACATTTACTTCCTGCAGTTCAAAAATGGTTCAAAACTAAAAGAAATCTTGGAGAAAGAGAATACTTACATATGATCAAATTGCATGAAATTGGAAAAGTGGTCAGAAGAGATGAATCTACAAAGAAGGCCAAAGGAAATAGCCCAAATTTGGTTCAAGCTTTGGAACATTCCAGCCTACATGTACAATGCTGAAGCAATTAGTCATTTTATAGGTACAGTTGGGAAACCATTATATATGGACCCAATAACTAAAGGAGGAGAGAACTTATCATTTGCTAAATTAGTATTTAAGTGCATCCTAGGAGTGTCCTACCAATGAAAATGGCAGTTGTTGATAGAAAAGGAAAACATAATGTCATAGAGATCTCTTATGAATGGAAACCAAAGAGGTATGCCTTCTGTAATACTTTCATGTACAATAAATGTGAGAAAACTAAAGAAGAAGAGCAGAAAAACCAAAAATCCAAGAAGCAGAAAAGAAAAAGAAGGAAATAGAGGAGGCTAAACTCAAAGATCAAACAATTGTAGAAGAAAACATGAAGAATTCTAGGAAAAAGGAAAAAATAAAGTAAAAGGAATCAAGGTGAAGAGGAAATTTTTTTTATGTAATGCGAAGGATCATGATGGAAATGGAAGATGAACCTCAAGTTGTTGAGGAAACTCAAGAGGAAGACACCCAATATTTCAAAGCTGAAACAGAGAATTCAAAAGTCGATAAAAAAGATTCCAAAACAAATGTGGAGTCTGAAGCTGAAGCTGAAGCCAAAGATAAGGAAGACAAAAAAACAGAAATTCAAGTTGAAGATAACAAAGTTAAAGCCCTGAAATTTTTAGAAACAATTTTTTCTATCAAATCAGAACATGCGCTTACAAAGAGAGAAATCAAAATGAGAAACAACAATACTCATCATCCTCTTCAATACAATATCCTTTCATCTTTAGAGGAAGGGGAAGAGGAAGATGAAGAGGTAGGGGACAAAGGCCTCTCAATGAAGATATATGGCATGCGAAAATCCCAGGCTGGGATGATTATGTTTGAATGTACTCTTTTCTGTTTGTAATCTCTGTTTTTTTTTTGAAATGTATGAATGTTATTAATCAGTTTTTTTAGGGTCTTTTGATAGTCATCCTTAATAATAGATAGGGTTTGTCTAGTTTTGATTTCTGACCATCCCACCTTTGGGATTTTAATGAAATGGTTTTAACCGTTTTCCCAAAAATCAAGTTGTCATTTATTAAATTAAATGATCTATGTTAAATATAAATATCTATAATGTATATTAGGTTAAATCTTTTATTAACTTTAAGTGTATCAATAAGACTGAGTTGTGTTAAATTGATCCTGTGTAGGTCAAAAGTGAAGAAAACTGAAATAGGAATCAAGTCCGGTAGTTGATCAAATTTGGTGTTTGATCAAGTTCGGCGTTATATGAAACACTTCCGGCATTTTGTTAACTTCAGTCTTAGGAGAAACGCTTCCGGTTTTTTGTTAACTTCGGTTTTTGGAGAAACGCTTCCGGAATTTTGTTTACTTGGGTATTTGGAGAAGAGCTTCCGGTATTTTGTTCACTTCGATTTTATATGAAGCGCGTCCAGTATTTTGATCGGTTCAGCTTTTGAGAAACACTTCCGGTTTTTCCAGAATTTTGGTTTTATGAAGCGCTTCCAGTTTTTTGTTATCTTTAGTATTTTGAGAAACATTCCAGTATTTAACCTCTTCGGTTTTATGAAGCGCTTCCAGCTGTTTGTTATCTTTGGTATTTTTGAGAAGTGCTTCTAGTATTTAATCTCTTCGGTTTTATATGAAGCGCTTCCGATTTTTCCAGAACTTCGGTTTTATGAAGCGCTTCCAGTACTTAATCAAATTTGGTATTTGATAAAGTTCGGCTTTATATGAAACACTTCCGGTATTTAACCTCTTCGAATTTATATAAAGTGCTTCCAGTTTTTCCAAACCTTTGGTTTTATGAAGAACTTCTGGTATTTGATCAAGTTTGGCTTTTGTGAAGCACTTCCAATTCTTGATCAAATTCGATATTTGATCAAGCATCCAAAATCCCTCTCCAGTGCATCAGCTGAATCTGTTATTGACAGTTTGACACAACAACTAATTTAAACTTATAGAAGACTGCCACGTGCCAAACTAATTTAGAATTCATGTGATGTATGTTCTCAGTATACCATAATCTCTTAAAAAATATTCAACGCGCTACCATCATCTAGTACACTCACAATCAAATGCATATTCTCTAATGTACTACCCTAGCACACATCCAATCAAAATAGGACACATATCAGTTGAAGCAAATATGTTCGTTTCCTATTGCCTATTTACGGAGAAGTTGAAGGAAAATTTGAATCTCTCGATCACACCTAACTTCTCACTATTGTTTTCAAGAGTATCAAGCATTGTTGTGAACCTTCTCTCAAGCTCTTAAGTTCTAAAACTTTACAAGTTTGATAGATCATAAAGTTGTATTACATTCACTAATATTTATGTGTGAGATTCAACATTGTAAGTTGACAAAATCTATTCTATTCAATAGAGTGTTTAGTGCTAAGAGTTCGGAAACAGTCATTGTCAAAGTCCTGATTGTCCGACTGGGTTTGTGTAAGTGTTGTATTCAAACCAAATCTTCTAATGAATATCATTCTCAAGGTTGAGAAGAAGTGGTGATGTAGGAGAATTTAATCTAAACATCCATAAATAAACCTTGTACCTTGTGTTCTTTACATTCAGCATTTTCCAAACCTGTATCTATCGCTTTAAGTCCAAACAAACATTTCTACACTGGATTTTGTTCAAGAGTTTGTGAAGACTTGTGAAAAATAGAAACAAATATTAACTTCTAACAGAGTTAATATGAGAGTGTAAGACGATGCGGTTAACAATACTTGGTCAACCCCCTGCTATTGTTAACTCATTTCCTAACAATGTAGATCTATGATCTATCAAAGCCTAATAGTGTTGTTGGGTATTGGTTGACCCAACATTGTGACCCAATCTATAGTAACCCACTTACTGGACTTGACCTAATAATATAAATATATACTACTCTCTTGGTTGGAGGTAGAGGACAAATTCCTTTATGGTGTTTGAATGTTAGTGAGAGGGTTGCCTCCTTTATGTGAGATAGTGGTGCAACGAAATCGATAAACAAGAAAACTGAGCCAAACTCCAATCGAATTCACACCCAATAGTGGTATCAGAGCTAGGGTTTAGGGTTTGTAATTGGAGTTTGAGATTAGGTTGGAGGATATAAGTTATCTTCACCAATAAGCACAGATCTGTTTCTTCTTTCATCCTGCTGCTTTTATTTTCTACTTTTGCTTCTACTGGAGGAAGAAGAAAGATGTTTCCGCCTCTGAAGAAGAAGTCGTTGTTGTTTTATTCAACCGTTATCGGTGTCACATTTGTCGTGACCGCTGAGAATCAAAGTCGCCTCTGTTCTGCTGCTTGGAAGATGAAGTAGTAAATCCCCGAGCGGGGTGGGTAAGTCGAAACTTTATTTGAGTTTAGCAAGGTATCATAGCTTAAACCCTCCTATTAATTTATGCCAATTGATTGTTGATTACTTTTAATTTGTTTGATAACATGTCTGGTGTTAATCAATATGGTATGGTTCTATTAAACGAAAAAACTAATTTTGGCATTTGGAAACAAAAATGAAATGTGCTTTGATTAAAAAAAATACTTTAAAGTTGTTAGTCAGGTTTATGCTGTTGTAGATACCGTTGAGAAAAATAGTGAAATTAATGAAAATGCACGTGCCTCTATATACTTGAACTTATTTGATTTTGTGATGAGAAAATTTGGTAATTTAGAGTGTGCAAAAACCTTGTGGGATAAATTTGTCTGAACTTAATATTGAAACTTCTCTTCCTAATAAAATGTTCTTACTTGAAAAGTTTTTTAAATTTAGATTGGATATGTCAAAGGACATTAAAGATAATATAAATATTTTCACTAAACTTATTTATGACATTAAGTTGTGTGGTGATAAGAACATTGATGAGTATGCCCCCATTATCTTATTGAATGCTATTCCTAATTCTTTTAATGATGTGAAGTCTGACATTAAGTATGGTAGAGACAATGTCACTCTTGATATTGTTGTCAGTGGTCTTAAGAGTAAGGAGTTAGATTTGAGACACTTTGAGAGGGGTAAATAGTCTGGTGGGGAAGTCATGCATGTGAGAGGTATATCTCAAGGTAGGTCAAGTGCCCAAAAGAATGTCAGTAATGAGAGTTCTGGTAAGAAATTTCATCCTACTAGTAAAAGAAGATCTAAGTCTAGGTCTAGTGCTAGAAAATGTTATAATTGTCATGAGTCTGATCATTTTATCAAGGACTGTCCTAAGCCTAAGAGAGATCATCATGTTGAAAAACTAATGTGGCTTTTTGTGAGGGAAATATGGGTGATATTTTAATGATTAATAATCTATGTGATTATGCTAGCTTGAACTCCGTGTTATCTGATTCTTTGTGCAAATATGATTGGCTATTTGACTCTGATTGTACTTTTCATGTGACTCCATTTAGATATTTTTTCTAACTATAAAGATATTGAACATGGTTGTGTGTTTATGAAAAATTCGAAAAATTACAATGTGTTAGAAATAGGTGATGTATGTCTAAGGTTCTCTTATGGTTCTGTGTTTACTTTGAAGAATGTAAGGCATGTTCCTGATTTACGTTATAATTTATTGTCTTGTGCATCTCTTGATAATGATGGTTAGGAGGCAAAGTGAGGGAAAGGTGTTATGAATATTTTGTGTGGGTCTCTTGTTATCTTTATAGCTAAAAAGATGAACAATTTGTATGTGTGTCATGCTGAGACTACTTGTGACTCGATGAACTCTGTGATTGGTGATAAATTTGTTCTTTGACATAATATATTAGGTCACATGAGTAACAAAAGTCTAGAAATTTTCCATAAAGGTGCTCACTTTGGTAGTGATAAATTATCCATCATCCCCTTCTGTGAATCATGTGTGCTAGGAAAACAACATTAGGTGAGTTTTCCCATCTCCTCCTACCCAAACGTGTCTAAGTATACCAATATCCTTGAATATTTGCATGCTGATGTGTGGGGTCCCTCTAGTGTTTCTACACATAGAGGAACCAATATTTTATGTCCATCATTGATGATTATTTTAGGAAAGCTTGGGTGTTAGTTTTGAAACATAAGTCTGATGTATTTGAAAAGTTTAAGGAGTGGAAGATTTTGATTGAGAATCAAACAGGTAAGAAAATCAAAACTCTTAGGACAGATAATGGTCTTGAGTTCTGTAATAAACAGATAAATAGTTTATGCGTTACTTGGGGTATTAAAAGTCATAGGTCTGTGTCATACACACCGTAGTAGAATAGTGTTGCTGAGAGGATGAATAGGACACTTCTAGAGAGGATGAGAGCTATGTTAACGTCATCTGGGTTGTCTAAGATGTTTTGGGTGGATGCTTTGCATATTGCTGCTTATTTAATAAATAGGTCCCTTAGTGTTCTCTTAGGAGGGAAATCTACTGAATCTGTGTTTTCAGGTAAACCTCTTGATTTGAGCAACTTGAAAGTTTTTGGCTGTGTTGGCTATGTGCATTAGAAGATTGACAAGTTGGATCCTAGGTCCAAGAAATGTGTGTTCTTAGGCTATCCTGAAGGGGTAAAAGGTTATAGGCTTTGGGATAGGAGTGAACATGGGCTTAGGATTGTGATAAATAAAGATGTTGTATTTAATGAGAATAATTTTCCTTGCTTTCCTATGTCTCTCACTCCTGTTAATGATGCTCCTAATAAGGTGGAGTATGTGCTTGTAGTTTTTGATCAACCTTCTGAACATGATGTGAATGTTCTCAATGAGGTGGAGCATGATAATTTGCATGATATGATGATTTGTATGATTCAAATGTTTTGTCTGATTCACATGATTTTCTTGATGATTTGAATGATTCAAATGTGTTGTATGATCCACATGATTTGCATGACTATTAACTTTCTAGGGATAGAAGTAGAAGAATTGTTAGATTGTCTGCTAAATTTAGGGATGAAAATTTAATAATTATAATATGTCTGAATTTTCTTTTAACATGTTTGAATCCCTAGACTGTAATGAGCCTAGCTCTTATAGAGAAGTTTTTTTTTTTTGTTTAGAAAATAGCTTAGTGCCATTTCATTAAAAAAACCCAAAAGAGGGAAAAAAATACAAAAGTGTAAGATCAGATCTAGATAATTTCTAGATTTGACAATGAAACAATAATTGAATTACAGACAATAACAATAATCAATTAGCGTCTACAGCGTTTTTACTTTTATAGAGAAGCTTTGAGGTCTAAGTTTTCTACTAAATGGATTGTTGCTATGAATAATGAGATGAATACCATGAGAATCAATGATACTTGGAAACTTGTTCCTAAACCTCATAATTTTTCCTCAGTGGATTGCAAGTGGTTGTATAAGGTGAAGCAAGAATCTGAAAAACATAGATTCAGGTCTAGGTTAGTATCCAAGGGATTTACTCAAAAGGAGGGAATATATTATGCTGAAATCTTCGCTCCTGTTGTCAAATTCACTACTGTTAGAATTATGTTTGCTTTAGTTACTCACTTTGATTGGGAATTGAAGCAAATGGATGTTACTACTTCTTTCTTACATGGTGAACTTGATAAAAATATTTATATACATCAACCTGAGGGGTTTGTTGACCCCAAGTTGCCTGATCATGTTTGTTTTTTAAAAAAAGCCTCGTATGGTTTAAAACAATCTCTTAGGCAATGAAATATCATGTTCGATAAGTGCATGCAATCTTTGATGTTTAAAAGAAGTTCTTTGATCATTGTCTTTACTTCAAAAATATAGACTATGTGCATGTATTTCTTTTATTGTATGTGGATGAAATGTTGATTTTTAGCCCATGTCTGAAGTTTGTCATGCATGTGTAAAAATCACTTTATGAAAATTTTGACATGAAAGACTTAGGTGAGGCTAAGAAGATTTTGGGCATGAATATCATTAGAGATAGAACAAAGTTTTCTCTTATGTTGAATCAAAGTGCATATGTTGCTAAAATTTTGAGTAAATTTTCTATGTTTGATGCTAAATCTGTGAATGTGCCTCTTGTTTCCTACTTTGTGTTAAGTAAGGATCGGTCTTATATGACTGAAACTGAAATAACTGAAATAAAGAATGTGCCTTATTCCAATGCTATAGGATCTGTTATGTATCTCATGATTAGTACTAGGCCTAATATAGCATATGCAATTAGTTGCTTGAGTAGATTTATGTCTAACTCTTGTATGCCTCATGGGAATGCTTTCAAATGGCTTTTGAGATATCTAAAAACCACGGTTGATGTTGGCTTAACTTTCTCTAAGTGTTCTGTAGGTACTAAGTTGTTTGGTTATGTGGATTCTAATTATGCTATTGATATGGATAATAAAAGTCTACTACTTCTTACGTGTTTACTTTGTGTGACTCTTGCATAAGTTGGAAGTCTTATCTTCAACCCATTGTTGCTTTATCTACTACAAAATATGAGTATGTAGCTTCCACTAAAGCTTTTAAGGAAGCAATTTGTCTTAAAGCTATTTTGTCTGAAATTGGTTTTCTTGACAAAAATGTGGTTGTGTTTTCTAATAGTTAATCTTCTATTTAACTATGTAAACATCCTTTTTTTCAAGATAAAACTACATATTGATGTTAGGTTTCATTATATTCATGAAATTGTTGAAAAGGGCATTGTTAAGTTAGAGAAAATTCCTTCGGAATTTAATCTTGCTGATATGGGTACTAAGTGTTTACCTACTGAAAATATTATTTCATGTCAATGGATTTTAAACTTTGACTTAGGGAAAGATCTTTGAGTTTCGTCCTTTGTGGGCATGGAATGCTTTGTGATCTTGCCTTCAATCCTTATAATTTTCCCATTCTTTGTGCTCTTACATTTGATCTTTGAGATTTTCGCATTCTTGTTCTCTTGCATTTGATCTTTGTGATTATCGCATGTTTTATGCTCATGCGTTTAATCTTTGTGATTTTCCCATGCTTTGTGCTCTTGCATTTGATCTTTGTGATTTTTGCACGCTTTGTGCTTTTGCGTTTGATCTTTGTGATTTTCGCATGCTTTGTGCTCTTGCCCATAGTCTTTGTGACACGAGTTTACCTTGGGTATTCTCTATGTTGCCTCGGTGGTAATAAATTGGCGATGATGTGTCTTGTGATTTCGTGATTGTGTTTTGCATTGTTTTGGGCCAAATGTGGAGATTGTTGGGTATTGGTTGTCCAAACATTGTGGTCCAATCTCTAGTAATTCACTTACTTAACTTGATCTAATAATATAAATAGATACTACACTCTTGGTGGGAGCTAGAGGTCAAATTCTTTTGTGGTGTTTGGATGCTAGTGAGAGGGTTGTCTCCTTTGTGTGAGATAGTGGTGCAATAGAATCGATAAATAAGAGGACTGAGTCAAACTCCAATCGCATCCACACCCAACAAGTGTAATTAGACTTAGATCCCAATTCATGAATGTCGAAGACTTTTTAAAACAAATTCTATATAGTTATATTCTATTTAATAAAATGTCAAAAGTCCTTAGCATGTAAGAAAAAATGACAAGTGTTCAATTAATGTTCTATTTTAGCTAGAAAAGTATTTATATCTTAATCTCAGATAAATAAATCAAAATGAAATCATTTTTAAGCATCAAACAATTATTAGAAATTTAATATGAAGTATCATTTATTGATGAATGCATATTTGTTAGAATTTATAAATTTAGTATGATAGTTTTGTAATTTTTATTCAATTATGTATAATTATAGTAAAGACATGTTGAATGAGATCTAATTATAAGATGCGAAAAGACATCTTTTTTTTATCTGACACATATTGAGGTTTAATGTGACTTTAGATTTGTCTTTTTCAGAATAAAAAGTTTTAATAAAACTTTTGATAAGTATGATTACAAAAATAAAGGTGTAGGAAAAAATAGGATAACACCATCCTTTACAACCTAATAATTAAGTGCGGAACATTTTTATTACATGCATATCATTTTGCCTAAATATTTTAAAACAAACTCATTTATATGTAAGTAATTAAATGTCAAAATTCGTTAAAATCCTATAAAATTTGACCAATTATTAAATTTATAACCTTACTTGGATCCTTCCCAAAAACCTATTTCCCTACAACTTTTTGCAAAATATACACCATGGTATATTAAAACCAATAGAGTAATAATCTATTATAATTTAAAAAGAATTGAGTATATAAAATTTTAGTAGATAATAATTATATATATATATATATATTTAATGTGATAAGATCATCATTCATAATCGAAACAAATTAAATCAAACTGAACTATTGATGACATGTATATTTGTTTTTCAAATTTAATAATGTAATTTATATAGTTCACCTGTATATATTGTCACGGGTTCAGTCTTTCCAATGACGATCCGTACAGCACTAGTTACGATCTTCACAAGAACGAGTAACTAGTCAGCCTTACTCGACGCAACACTCGACGTTTAATAGAATCGACACAAGAATTCTAGAGAGAGAGTAAACTCTTACAAAGAATAATATTATATCACTTGAACACTTGGTGATTTACAATGTAATACCTCATAGGTATTTATAGGACTAATTCTAGATATTACATTAATGACACACTAATTTAGGACATTCCTTATAAGTGTCAATTAGTGATGCACTAATTTAGGGATTCCTTCTAATTGTCAATTAGTGATGCACTAATCAAGGACATTTTTTTAACTATCAATTAGTGATGCACTAATCAAGGACATTCCTTTTAACTGTCAATTATTGATGCGTTAATCAAGCACCTGACTTCCAGCTAGAATATTCCTTGGGTTGAGCTTAGGTGGGCTTAAGCCTCCTCCTCTTCTTGGGCCAAGAAGATTGGGCCGTGACATTCTCCCCCACTCAATCTGGAGACGTCCTCGTTGCGTCCTCCTTGTAAGATTGGATGATGTCTCCACATATGATAGAAGTTTTAAGCGATATTCTAGCTTTTTAATCCGTTTATTCTCTAAGAAAGTGCCTTCGTATTTCCTCACAAGCCTCTTGTGAACTTTGGAAAATCGTCTTCCTTTATGGAGGACAAGTTTTACTATCACTCAGTTTCCTCCGAACTCTAAGTGTCTTCTCTTCTTGTCCTCCTATTTCTTCATTCTTTTGGCGATCTTGGCTATTTCGCACTTCTCTTTCTTGAAGAGCAACTCCTCTGGTTGCCTATTCGATTCCTCCAATTTAGGAGGTTTCATGCGATAAAGAACCGCCGCCGATGGTTTTGTACATTTGACTAACTCTTCTCTATGATCCACCTCTCTCTTATTGTGGGGTTTCTTTGATAATCTAGCGGGCATTACATCATGACTTTTCTCTAGGACAGTTGTAACTTCTAGAGGTATCTTCTCTTTGGACGCAATTTTCTCATCTTCTTTCACGGTGACAAAAGATGATGGGTGGGTCTTCTCTGCACCTTTTGAGAGTTGCATGGCAGATAGGTGTCTAGTTTCTCTCTTGCCCTCTTTTATTAAAGGTATTGTGCAAGTATTGCCTTGTTCTAGAATGTAAATCGTATTAGTAGAAGGGAGTAGGAAGGAATTTATCTTGTTTAGGAAATTTATGTCGAGAACTATTTTGTAGTCGTCCATGTCAATAATGGAGAAATCCAGTTGGCCAGTCCACTCCCCCAAGTTGATCTTTACATTACGAGCAGCTCTATAAGTTGCACTTGGTCCGAGTTGACTACTTTAATCCACCCTTGCTCCTTAGTGTACCTGATCCCCGGTTTTCACGCCTCCTTTACCTCTAGAAAATTGTTGTTGACTCCCGTATCCAACAATGCTTTAACCATGTGGTTTTTACTTTAGTTTCCACAAATAGTCGTCCTTTCTTCGTGGACTTTGGCTCATGAAACTTTGTTGTAACGACACTAATTATGTTTAACGACCCCAATCGAGCTTTATCGTGAAGGTATTCTTGCTCCTCCATCAATGTTGATAGTTTGTTCTTCATAGGGCACTCTCTTGCTTTGTGCGGACCTACACAAAAGAAACACTTTATTTGGAGTTACTCTCCACATTTCTCATCCCAATCTTCTCTACCATTGGGTTTGGTAGGCTTAACTGGGTCTTTATTATTGTAGATATGGTTTCCACCATTTTCCCCCTTGTCATTCCTCTCATAGGTCAACTTTGGTTTCTCTTGCCTTCTCATTTCGACAAGTGATTAAGTCACGGCAATAGCGATGTTTAAATCTTGGACACCACGTCATTCCAACTCCAGCTTCGCCCACATTTGTAGACCATTAGTGAAGGCGAACAAGGCTTCGTCATCTAAATAGTTAGGAATTTCAAGAAGAGTAACGATGAACTCCTTGACATACTCCTTGATACTCCCTCTATGTGAGAGTCATCGCAACTTGGCCCTTGCTTCTCGAATGGCGTTTTCGGATAGAATTGTCTCTTAAGTTCCTCATTGAATTCACCCCGGGTATTGATAAAACATAGACCTCTTTCTATGTCACTACTTCTTCTCCTTCACCACAACATTGTGGTGTCTTATAGGTATGTCGTGGAAGTATATATCTTCCTCGCCTCTTCTACTAGGCTGATTGCTTTGAAATACTGGTCCAGACTCCATAAGATGTTGTCGATCTCCTTCGCATTCTTCTCGCCTAAATACGCTTTAGGCCTTGGAACGTCTATCATTATCGGATTGGAGACTCCTACAGGTGCACGTCTGTACTCTTGTGCAACCGCCTTCTTGAGTAACACCACATCTTCTTCGGTGGCTTGTAATTTAGATGAAATTACCTCGAGTTTTTTGGTCAAGGTATTTATTTCACCAAGGAGGGTCTGCTCCACGATCTGAGTTTTCTCTTGACATTTGGACAAGCCTTCATTTAGGGCACCTTGCATTCCTTCTCGGAGCTTGTCTGTCTCCTTCTCAAGCTCGACAATGCATTCTTCTATGTCCCCAGCATTATCTTGTATGTACGCTACGGTGAGTTCTACCTTCTCCAACCTGGCGATAATGTCAAAGATAACGTCTCTTGATCTCTCTCTTTCTTTGGTAGTTTTGGATCCTCCCGCCTGAACTTTGCTAGAGTTCCTACCATCTTCTCTGGTCCCGTGGGGAAGATTCTTTACTACGTCCACAACCTTTGAATTTTCATCTGATCTCTTCGTCATTTCATCTCTGGTACCAATTGTGACGAGCTCAGTCTTTCCACTGACGATCTGTGCGACACTAGTTATGATCTTCGCAAGAACGAGTAACTAGTCAACCTTACTCGATGTAACACTCGACGTTTAATAGAATTGACACAAGAATTCTAGAAAGAGAGTAAACTCTTACAAAGAATAAAATTATATCACTTGAATACTTGGTGATTTACAATGTAATACCTCACAAGTATTTATATGACTAATTCTAGCTATTACATTAATGACACACTAATTTAGGACATTCCTTATAAGCTTCAATTATTGATGTACTAATTTAGAGATTCCTTCTAATTGTCAATTAGTGATGCACTAATCAAGAACATTCCTTTTAACTATCAATTAGTGATGCACTAATCAAATATATGCCTTTTAACTGTCAATTAGTGATGCGCTAATCAAGCTCATGCCTTCCAGCTAGAATATTCCTTGGGTTGAGCTTAGGCGGGCTTAAGCCTCCTCCTCTTCTTGGGCCAGGAAGATTGGGACGTGACAATATTGAGAGGACTTATTTAATGAGGATCTAGTCTTAACATATGATCAAAAGACATGTTTTTTTATATATAGTTTTAACATTGCTACTTTTGAAGTGATATTTGTTAGGTTTTGCAACATCAAAACTATAGATATTTTAGAAATTAAAACTATGACAAATCAGTTATGAAATCGTCAATAACGAACAACAGATTTACCAAAATTGAAATAGCACAAAACAATAACAACACAATATACGTGGTTCGGTCAAAATCGACATACGTCCACGGGAGGGATAAGTTTCATTAAATCAAATAAATGTCAATAGTAGAAACTTTGATGCTCTACTCTCAATTGAAAGAAGTTATTCTACTAGGAATGATTGGAATACTCTACAATCAAAAACTCCCCCAACCTCTCTCTTTAGATCAACCAAAGAACAAAAAGCAAGTAGAAAAAACTCTAGATCTGTTCACTCTCTCTAACCTTACTGTGTTATAAGATAATTACCAAAAAATATATTTATACTCTAACCCATTTTCATAATAGAAATCCCTGACCTGTTTTTATAATAGAAAACCCTGATCGTTTACTTACTTGAAAGATAAAACTCGACCCAGTAGCTAGGAATACCTCAATAATTCTCCCCTTTCCGAGCCATTGGAGAATGTTACTATAAACATTCATCATTTTCACGTTCCTTCCAGAATCATTCCGGCTTTGCACAACATATCTCATGATTGCCTCTTGGCAAGCCCTTTGTCATCATATCTAACTCATTCTCATTTGTATGTAGTTTTTCAAGTATAACTCCTTCTTCTCAAGCATTTCACAGATCCAATGGTACCTTCTTTGGATGTGTTTTGTACGTGAATGTAAACTTAGATTATTGCTCACATGTACAAAACATTATGTGTCACTAAACACCACGAACTTGTCTTGTGTTATACTCGTTTCCTTCAATAATTTGTTCATCCATCTCATTTTCTTACAATATTTAGTAATGACAATATATTCATCTTCTGTAGTACATAGAACAACACATTTATGTAGACGACACTTCAATTATACAGCTCCTCGTTCAAAAGTAAATAGATAACCTGAAGTTGATCTCTTTATGTCAGTATCACCTATCATATCTAAATCGGAAAACAATTCAACATGTGGCTTTCAAGAACCATAATACAAAGCGTATTTGGAGGTCCCTCAAAGATATATCATTAGCCACTTAACTGTTTCCTAGTGTGTCTTACTGGGATTTGAAAGGAAACGACTAACTACTCTAACTGCATGAGTTATATCTGGTCTTGTGCAGACCATTGCATACATCAGACTGCCTATTGCTGAAGCATATGGAACCATGCACATTTCTTGTCTTTCCTCTTTATTCTTGGGAGCATTCTCTTGTTTATTTTCAAGTGTGTAGCCAATGGACAAGAAACTGAGTTTGCCTTGTCCATACATAATCTTTTTAGAATCTTCTCAATATATCTCTCTTGAGACCGCTATAGCTTTTTCTTCACCCGATCACGAATGATATGCATTCCAAGAATTTTTCTTGATTGACCCAAGTCTTTCATCTCAAAAGACTTGGCTAAATCATTTTTCACTTGACAGTTTTGAGTTTATCACTCCCTAAAATCATCTTTTCATCAATATATAGGAGAAGTATAATAAAATCATTAGAATCAAACTTTTGCAAAAAGACACAGTGATCTGTAGACATCTTCATGTACTCATGGATGGTCATGAAGGACTCAAACTTAAGATACCACTGCCTTGGTGCTTGCTTCAAACCATACATACTTTTGACAAGTTTGCACACCTTGTTTTCCTCACCTTTCTTATTATAACCTTCAGGTTACTCCATATAAACATCTTCATCCAAATCACCATGGAGAAATGTAGTCTTGACATTAAGTTGTTCAACCTCAAGATCCATACAAGCAGCGACACCTAACACCATCCGGATGGAAGTCATCTTAACTACCGCTGAGAAAAAACTCATTATAATTGATTCCATGCCTCTGGCCAAAACCTTTGATAACTAGCCTAGCCTTGTATCTTGTCTTGCTATCATCACCTTCTTGCTTGATCTTGTACACTTATTTATTTTATAATACTTTTATGTTCTTTGGTCTTTCAACTAATTCATATGTGTCATTTTTCAGTAATGACTTCATCTCTACATCCATGGAAGCTAGCCATTTTTTCTTGTGAGCATTCTCAAGAGACTCTTTATAGCATATAGGCTTCCTACAATCAGTTAGAAGGACATACTTTATAGAAGGGTACTTAGAACTTGATCTTTTCTCCCTAGTAGACCTCCTAAGTACATCTATTTGTTGATTCGGTTGATTTTTATCTTCTTAATGAACTTCAAAATCAACCTCCATATTATCACCAATATCAGTTTCTATATCATTTCCATGGTCTACATCTTGACCCTGAGGAACATCATCATCACTATCTGAGCCTGAAGTTACATGTGTCCTTGTCTCCTCAACATCATGAGACAACTCAAGATCAGGAAGATCATGTATGTATGCATCAAGTTTCCACCATCTTCAAAATTCTCAATAATGTAATCTTCAAGGAATATCACATCTCAAAACCATCTTGTCAACTTCCTCATAATACCCTATCCCCACTTTTCATCACCATAATCCGAAAATATGCATTGCTTGGTTTTTGCATCTAGCTTCGACCTTTCATCTTTTGGAACATTCACAAAGGCTCTACAACCAAAAACACGTAAATATTCACAATTAACATCTTTACCTGACTATATGCTTTCTACACACTTATTAATCAATGATTTGGAAGGAGAATGATTGATCACACACACTGTTGTGCTCAGATATAACACCCTCATTTCCAATTGCTTCATTCAAATCATCTGAAACTAACAGATCACTAATCATCAGTTTTCATTACCTATAGTTTGTACAATTCAGACTCACCATATCAGGTCTGTATTTATCCATTATTATTGTCTTAACAATTGATAAAAACTCTAACAAAGAAACTAGCTGATCTCCTCTTTGAATTTCGTCGTGTAACCAGCATAACACTCTGCTCCAATGTTAAAATAGATAACCAGTCAATACTCTATAATACTACTATTGGGTTTTCCAACATCAAAACTACGGATCTTCTTAGAAATAAAACATATGACAAATCAATTTTGAAATCGTCTATAACGAACAACAAATTTACCAAAACTGAAATAGAACAAAATAATAACAACACAATATATGTGGTTCGGTCAAAATCGACTTACATCCACGAGAGGGATAAGTTTCACTAAATCAAAGAAATGTTAGTAGTAGAAACTTACATACTATGCTCTCAAATAAAAGAATTTATTACACTAGGAATAATTGAAATACTCCACAATCAAAAGCTCGCCTAACTTCTCTCTCTGGACCAGCCAAAGAACAAGAAGGAAGTAAAAAAAAATACCTAAATCTTTTCACTTTCTCTCAACTTTACTGTGTTTTGAGAAAAATACCAAAAAATATATTTATACTCTAACCCGTTTTTATAACAGAAATCCCTGACCCATTTTCATAATAGAATACCCTAATCCGTTTACTTACTTGAAAGATAAAAACCCGACTTACTGGCAATAAACACTTCAACAATATTTATATTTATTTTATATATTTTTTCTTAAAATAATTAATATCTACTTCTTTTGCGGATCTTGATCCAATATATTCACCATAAATTGCTTCTTCTTTTTTTGTTATCATTTCATAGCGTTTGTAATGTTGATAGAAGATTTATTTGACAAAGGGGTGATAAGGAGGATGAAAGTTTAATTCCATAACTAATTTTTGTAAATTTTATAAATATTGAATTATATTTATAATATTATATATAAATATAATAAAATCTCAAGTTTTAATGTTTGATGATGTCATATCTCTACTAATTTACAAATAGGGTGTGTTTCGTAACCCTAAAATTGGCATTGGAATTGAAATTAGAGGGTCCAATTAAAATTCTTATGTTTGGTTGACACTTTAATATTAAGAATTGGAATTAGAATTTGAATTCCAATGAAATTCAATACAGTGAAATTTTATAGTTCCTAATTCCAATCTTTTTACGTCGGAATTGTAATTTCAATTTTCTTTTATATATTTTTTTAACAAAATAATTTTTTTTTATTATTTAAAACACGATTAAAGTTTTCAATCGATAATATTTGTTTTTGAAATTTAGAATTTTAAAATATTGAACCGATATTTTTGTTAGTCGAGTAAGTTTAACGACACATTTTTTATACGTTTAACACGTTTTTGACATGTTTAACACATTTTTCACACATTAAAACACTTTTATGTCACGTTTAACACGTTTTCAACATGTTTAACACGTTTTTCACACGTTTAACATGTTTTCATGTTTTTGGCACGTTTAACATGTTTTTTACATGTTGAACACATTAATCACGTTTTTGGCACGTTTAACACATTTTGATACATTTAACACGTTTTCACGTCTTTGACACGTTTAACATGATTTTCACGTTTTTGACACGTTTAACACGTTTTTGACACGTTTAATACATTTTCATACATCTTTCACATTTTGGCACGTTTAACAAAATTTTCACATATTTGGCACGTTTAACATGTTTTTGACACGTTTAACATGTTTTTGACACGTTTAACATGTTTTTGACACGTTTAACATTTTCATATTTTTAACACGTTTTCAACACATTAACACGTTCATCATGTTTTTGGCACTTTTCACACATTTTTTTAACGTGTTTGACACATTAAACACGTTTTTAACACCTTTTTCACACGTTTTGGCACGTTTTTCATGTATTGACACGTTTAACAAGTTTTTCACATATTTGGCATGTTTTCACGTTTTGACACGTTTTTGACACATTTTTAACACATTAAACATGTTTATCATGGTTATAGCACGTTTAACATGTTTTGACACGTTTAATACGTTTTTCACACGTTTAATATTTTTCAAATTTTTAACACATTTAATACGTTTTTTTTACATGTTTAACATATTTTTAACATATTTAACACGTTTTTCACATTTTTAACAAGTTTTGGCATGTTTAACACATTTTTTTGCATGTTTAACATTTTTGATAAAATTGGGCACATTTATCACATTTTCACATGTTTAATACGTTTTGGCCGTTTAACACACTTATAGAACATTTAATATTTTTTGTTTGTTTAATGAATTAAGTTATTTTTGAAAATTAATAGGGTTTACCATATTCAAGACTTTATTTTGTATGAATGATTTAAATATAATTTCAATAATTCATATTAATCTCACATTTTATTTCTTCAACTAATTTAGTAATTAAAATATTAAAATAATATAAAAAAACAAAATTATGTTAAACGGATAAATAAATAACGTATAATAATGTCAAAGACATATTAGACGAAGTAAAAAATAAATTAAATGGGCCGAAAAATTTAAATGTTTCACAACTATGTTAAACGGACCAAAACGTGGTAAACATGTTAAAAACGTATTAAAATGTCAAAATGTGTCAAAAGTACCAAAACGTATTAAATGTGCCATTAAACATGTCAAAACATGTTAAACGTGTTAAATGTGCTAAAAATGTGTTAAACATGCCAAAAAATAGGTTAAAACTTGTGAAATATGTTAAACGTGTCAAAAACGAATTAAATGTGCCAAAACGTGTGAAACGTGTGAGAATGTCAAAAACATGTTAAACGTGCCAAAAACGTGAAAAATGTGTTAAACATGCAAAAAAACGTGGAAAACGTGTTAAACGTGCCAAAACGTGTTTAATATTCTAAAAATATGTTAAACGTACCAAAAATATGTTATATTATCAAAACGTGTTAAACGTGTTAAATGTGTCAAAATGTGTAAACGTGCTAATCATGCCAAAACATGTTAAACGTGCCAAAAACGTAAAAAACACGTTAAACGTGTAAATAGCGTGTGAAAAATATGTTAAACGTGTTAAACATGTCAAAACGTGTTAAACGTGCCAAAACCGTGTGAAAACGTGTTAAACATGTCAAAAATGTGAAAATATGTGTTATGTGTAAAAACGTATTAAATATGTTAAAAACGTGTTTAAACATGTTAAAAACGTGAAAAATGTTTTTTTGGAAAAAACAGTTTAATGTCATTTTATTAAAAACGTATTAAACGTGTTGAACATGTTAAATATATCAAAAACGCATTAAATATGTCAAAAACATGTTAAACGTGCTAAAAATATGTTCGACTGTAATATAAATCAACGTTAGAGATATAAAATAAATAAATAACTAATTAATAAATATTTTAAAATGTTAATCTTTTAAGTATTTTTTGTAGTGGACTAATGATTATTTGATTACAATACCAACAAGATTTCTCTACCTAGTCTGACAGATAGATATAAAAAGTCATTCCCACTTGCTTTCTAGAGTTGTACATAGAATATTAGGTTTATCTAAATAATATAATCCTTAAGGATATGTTTGGATAGTGAAATTTACATTGAATTATAATATAATTCAGAGAAAAATATAAAATTTTAATTCAATTCATGTTTGTAAAATAGAATATAATAAAAATAATTTTAATATATATTCTCCATATTCTCCTTATTTTTACTACGAATTGTTTCATTCAAATAATAACTCCCTTACTGTATCGATCTTTATATAACTCCAAATTATCAATAATTACTGGACCATATACTAAATTACTAATTATGTGGCATGCACAATTATTCAAGTTACAATAATTTTGACTTACAAGAATAAGTATTCAAATTTAATTAACAATAGAAACAGTCTATATAAGATGTTGTACTAAACACTGTAGAGATTAAACATAATTATTACTAATAAGATTTTTTTTTTAATTAAATCCAAAAAATAATTAAAAATCATTTTATAAATACTATCATCATTAATCTTTCCAAGATAATTCAGTGGTAAGAGTTGGCGAGAACAAAATGTCACGAGTTCGATTTCATCTGCAATCTTTGAGTTTAAGTGGGGAAAATGACAATGACTTGTCGGTGTCATTCTAGTTCTCCTTTATTCCCAAAAAAATAAATAAATACTATTATAATGAATTACATTATTTAATTAAAATATTAAAATATTTTTTATTTAGAAAATATAATTTATCATTATATATTAATAACATTAATTAACATTTTCAAATAAACCAAAACTTTTATAAAACACTTCATACCGAAACAAAACACTTATTGATCAATAATTAATTAACTTAATTAGTCTGAATAAGCATTAAGAGGGCTAAATTATATTGTATATTTTATATTAATTTAAATAAGAATTCATTACAGATGTTACGTTAACTTAAACTCCATACTTTTAATTAAAGTTACTTTTACAAAGTAAGTTTGTTTAGAGTTAAAAATTTGTCAATCAACATTTTATAAATATATATTTTTTTTAAATAAAAAAGAATCAAACATTATTTTATAACTCACTCGTTAATAATATCACTAAATTCTTTAAATAAACTAAAGTTTAAATTTATAAAATGTAAAAAAAAATTATATTTTATTTTAAAAATCCACCCTAGGACTCTAGAAGAATGTAAATTTTATTTATAAACTTGTAGGGAATTATTGAATTTATTTCTAATTATATATATAACTTGTTAAAAATGTCAAAATTATTTAATTTAACATAATTATGAAACAGAATTAAATGTTTATCCACGTGGAAATACCACGTCATATTCAAATTATATATATATATATATATATATATATATATATATATTAACCTAATTTTATGATTTAAAAAAGACACCTCCGGCTAATAAATAAATAAATAAAAGTAATAAAATAAAATATTTCAATTTCACAAAATTGACCATCTCGATTCCACTGTCATCAGTAGATACTCGATTAGGGTTTTAATCTGAATATTTAACTAATTTGTTAAGAGGAGGGAGAACTAAAAGAAATTTACATCGGCTCCTTCTCCTCAACTCAAACTGCTTCAGTCACCAGAGAGGCAGATGATTCATTCATCCATCAATTGCTTCTTACACCATAACTAATCCACTCATGTCCTAAAATTTTCTTGCTAATTCTTTAATGATCATTTCTCCCCCAACTCCAAAAACGACGAGACTCTTGTTTTTTCTCTCTAATCAGAAGAGATTTATAATTCCGCAATAGGTCCTCAGAGGAGGAAGATCAAATAATGGATTGCAATCTGTTTCATCCAAAACTACTTTAGCTCTATGTTACTCTTCACCTCAGTTTCTCCCCCAAGCTCTTATCATCGATGCTCCAATCACTCCACCACCTATAATTCAAGCCGAAAATCCTAAATCAAATCCAACAAATCCTTCGTTGTTTTCGCAGAATCTCGTCTATACAGCGCTGAAACCACAAACCACTGTTTCAGCTTCACTTTTCACCTGCCAAAACCTTCACCTTTTGATCTCCCAGAAGGCGTGCAGTGGCGGTATAACGAGTTCTTAAACGTGGTAAGGAAGGGAAAGTCCAGAGAGTCCGATTTAGCAAAGACGTCGGCACACTTCAGCTTCAGTTCACTGTCGTCGATGGACGCCGCACAACAGTGACGGTCCCAAACGATCCCGACGACATCGATATATTGGCAATGAACGTCGATATTTCGTTGTCGAAGGAGGTTTTGGCAGGTGAAAAGTGAAGGTTAAAATGTTTTTTATTTACTTTTATTTATTAAATGGATCCATTTGGAATGATAAAATTATGTTAAAAATAGGGAAGAATGTAATTTACCATTGAACTATAAAGAAATATTCACGTATATCACTGAACTAATTTTTGTTTATTCATACCACTATAGTTGAGTTTAATGTTCATCTATGTCACTGCTGGATAAAAACATTCAATTCCGTTAAGTTTTCCATTAGATAATGACACGTGTGATTGATATGTTATTTTTTTTAAAAATAATATATATATTATATTTTTATTTTTATTTTTATTCATAATTTCTAAATAATAAAACTTTTATATTTTTAGAAGCATTAACCAAACAATATAGACATTTTGAGAGACACTAACAATGATTCACTTCTTTTTTTAAATCAATATATTTTTAATATTTATTTTTATTAATATTATTATTTAAAAATGTTAATAAAAATAAATATTTAAAATATATTAATTAAAATAAAGTGAATTGTTGTTAATGTTTCTCAAAATATATAATTTATTTGATTAATACCTTTGAAATGTAAATTAAGTTTTATTATTTAAAATAGTGAATAAAAATAAAAATAAAAATAAAAATAAAAATAAAAATAAAAATAAAAATATAATATATATTAATTTTTAAAAAATGACATGTCAATCACACGTGTTATCATTTAATGGAAAACTTAACAAATTTGAATATTTTTGTCCAGCAATAACATAGATGAACATTAAACTCAACTACAGTGGTATGAAAGAAAAAAAAATTAGTTCAGTGATATAAATAAATATTCTGTTATAGTTAAATGATAAAATTAACATTATTTCCGTTAAAAATATATATATACCAAACTTTCTTTCAAACATTATTCCCAAATTTTGATTATTCAAAACATTCTATATAAATGCACACCCATAACCAAGTATTCACAAACATCACACACACTACACTCTCTCTCTCTCTCTAACTATGGCCATAATCCCTCACTTAGTAATGGCGCCTTCTGTAGGAATGGGACATCTCATTCCACAAGTGGAAATCGCAAAACGCCTTGTCCAATTACACGGCTTTTCCGTCACCTTCTTAATTCCCGGCGACGGCCCTCCTTCTACCTCCCAGAAAGCCTTTCTCGACTCCCTACCGGAGAAAATGGATCACATCCTCCTTCCTCCGGTTAACTTGGACGACCTTCCACCGGAAACAAAGATAGAATCCCGAATCTGTCTCATCAATTCCAGATCCCAAACCCATCTCAAAGATGCTCTACAAACATTGATCGTTGAGAAGCCCGTCGTCGCCTTGATCACCGATCTTTTCGGCACCGAATGTTTTTACATCGCTGAGGAATTGATGATTCCGGCGTATCTCTTCTTCCCGTCAACTGCAATGGTTCTTTCTCTGTTCCTCTATTTACCCCAGCTCGACAGGGATGTAGAATGTGAATATAAAGATATGGGTGAACTGGTTCGGATTCCGGGTTGTATCCCGATTCACGGGAGTGTTCTTCTTGACCCGTTTCAGGACCGGAAAGACGATGTTTACAAACATTTTCTCGAGCAGGCTAAGCGGTATAGAATGGCCAGGGGTATTCTTGTAAATTCATTTGAGGAGTTGGAAAGCGGGGCATTGAAGGCTCTTTGTGAATCCGAACCCGGAAAACCACCCGTTTACCCGGTGGGTCCATTGATTAAGATTGGTTCGAGTATTTGGAAAGATGATAAAACGGGTTGTTTGAATTTTTTAGAAAGTCAACCTGACAAGTCTGTTTTATTTGTATCTTTTGGAAGTGGAGGAACTTTGAATTACACTGAATTCATAGAGCTGGCATTGGGTTTGGAATTGAGTGGTGAACGGTTTATTTGGGTTATTCGTTGCCCTGATGAAACGAGCGACGCGGCTTACTTGGGTGGGGGAAGCCAAGACGACCCATTGTCATTCCTACCGGTTGGATACTTAGACCGGATTAAGGGTCGCGGGTTTCTGCTACCCGCATGGGCTCCCCAAGCCGAGATCTTGGAACATAGATCCACGGGTGGTTTCTTGACTCATTGTGGGTGGAATTCGATTCTCGAGAGCGTGGCAAAAGGAGTGCCGATGATCGCTTGCCCGCTCTACGCCGAGCAAAAGATGAACTTGATCACGGTGACAAATGCTGTAAAGGTGGGGTTGGGGTTGAGAGTTATTGAGAAAGAGGAGATTGGTCGAGTCGTGAAAAGTTTAATGGAAGGGGAAGAAGGGAAAGAGGCTAGGGTTCGAGTGGAGGAGCTTAAGGAATCCACTTTGAAGGCTCTAGGTCTAGAGGGCTCGTCGGCTAAAGCACTTGCGAATGTTGCGGTTGAATGGAAAAGTTATCTCAACTTGTCAACTAATGATGAGAATGTTATTATTAAGTGAGAATTAGTTTGATGAGGGTCCATGATTTGATGGATGGATTTTGTTCTTTGTGTTTTGTCTTATTTTATTATGAGAATTCAAGACTTGCATGTGTGGTATAAGATTGGATATTTTGTTGCAAACATTCCCTACTCCCTTGTTCCTTCTCAGAGGGAGACAGAGGGAGAGGTAAAACAGTCTTTTTCACATTTTTTTTTTTTTTAGTTTTACCCTTTCTTGTGAGGAAACCGTGATGTTTGGTAAAAAAAAATGTGGTGTGGAAAGAGGGTATTTTTGATTGGTTTGGGTCATCTTATTTCGTGTTGTATCATTTCAAAAGAAAAAAAAAAAAAAAAAATCTAAGTTGGTTTGATTACTCCTTTTTTCTTTTAAATGATAAAAATGTTCAAGTTTTTTTTTTTTTACTTTTACCTCCTTGTGAGTGGAATCGATGTTTAGTAGCTGACGACCTTACCAACGTTTAATTTTATCATTTAAGCTAACAAATATTTAAAATTATTTTCAATAATTTGTGGTCATGGTCAACTTTATTGGAATTGAATTATTAAAAAGTAAATATAGTAATATGTTCTGAAGAGAATATTATTAGATTGCATCTCAATGAATTAGTTCCTCAGGGACTATTAAATGTAATACACACTTTAGACAAGAAGATTCAACATTATAAGTATTTATATTAGGAAAAAAAAAATTGAATTTTAGCTCTAACATAAATGTAGATTTTAGCTTTTAGGATATATTTTGATTAGGTTTGATTCAACTTATTTGAGATTTTTGTAATTATTAAAAATCTACCCTCTAATTTATAATATTAAAATAAAATTTTGATTTATTTTTAAATAAATAAAATTAAATTAATTAACGGTGATAGACAAAAACCAATTAAAACAATTAATTAGACTAATTAGTGTGATAATTAAAGCCTAATTAATTAAAAAAATTTGTCAAAATAATAAAAATAAAATTATTTAAAATAAATATTTTACTCATTTATCTAAAAATAATTTTACAAAAATAATTATTTATTTAAACCTAAAAATCTACCAGATAAAATAAAATAAATTAGTAAAATATTTACCATATTTATTTTAATATTTTGTGTACTTAAAAAGATCAAAATTTAAAACCAAGAGGGTAAAAGAAAATCAATTTCAAACAAACCTTTAAGGTTTTAATAAAAAACTAAACACATGATCGGGTGTGGTCGAAACTCCCAAATGAAGTTGCATCTGAAAAATGAGTCATCAGATAAGCATCAAATTCTCATCCGACGCTTAGAAGCGCTCTACATAGCCCATTGTAGCGGAAGCAAAGCGTGTCCGGGTCGCAACAGAATAGCCAACGGGACGTTAGCTTCGTTCCTCAAACGTTGACGGAACGCCAAACACTTGATAGAACTCTAACGAAATGCCAAACACGCATGAAACAGGGTCGTTTTGGCCTCCAATCATCTTCCTCATCGCGATGCCGAGTAGATAAGCATGAAGATACGTGGATGATTTTGCCAAGTTGGAACTCAGCCGTTAGTCCACCATTTTTGGCTCATTTAAAGCCTAAAACGATCACCGTACGATGGTGATCATTTCTATATATCAAAGTAGGAATGAATCATCCATATTTCGACAACTTTAGCCAAGAACAACCCAATGTCAAGCCTCCACCAACTCAGGATGAGTATAAATACACTCCTAAGTCATTCTCAAAGCAAAAAATCTAATCTCCCCACTCAAATCACGATTTTACAGAAATCTGCCATTAAAGCTCAAAACTTTTACATTTTTTTAAAATCCATTTGAGGCCTTAAAGTTTTGATCTATGCATCCCAAAAGCTTCCTTAAGAATCAATGACCCTAAAACATAAATCAACATGATTAATCCCTGGCCTAAAAAGAAGTCTAAAACTTGTTCTAGTAAAACTTCTTTATGGTGGAAGTCAAAAACGATTGTCCACATCTACGCCCCGATAAATATCGCGGAAACACGTTGTGGGAAGGATTTTCAACCCAGTTTCATGAAAACCACAACGGTCAATATGCCTTCCACATTGCCCGTAGGGACCAGAAGGGATAACGAGCCTAGAGCTCTTAACCCAGGAGGCAACCTCCTAAATTAACTGAAAAGGACAAATGATAACATTATATCGAGCACATAAAACACAGTCCTCAATGAATTAAGCAAGACTACCAACACCACCCTTAAAGAACTAGTAAGATCATATCCGCTAGTTCGTAACATAATATTATCGACTTTGAAGACAAGGATCATCCATCAACCGAATCAAACCATGATAAAGCCCTATACATTTTTGAGCAAATTGTGGAAAAATCATTATGATGGTCCTAATAGACAAAGAATTTTCTCTCAATATATGTCCTTGGACGATTTTTTAGAAAATAGGCGTATCCCGAGACAAGATCATACCATCTAACCTATGTGTTAGAGGCTTTAACAACTATCACCGTGAGATAATGGGTTGCCTCATGTGCATTGCCCAAGTGGCTGACATACCTTTTCAAGTTGACTTTTGTGTCATCAACATGCAACCTTCATATAATTTTATCTTAGGATGACAATGACTACATCAAATCAAGGCTTTAGCCTCTACACTACATCAAAAGCTCAAGTTCACCGTCAACGACCAAGTTTTCACAGTCTGTTGAGAAAATTAAGAGTTAATTAACTTAGAAGAAATAGTTTGGAAAACTAAGTAAAGAGTTAATTAACAGAAAAGTGCTAAATATTAATCAATTAAGGTTTGATGATGTTTAGACATGAATGAAGCTAAGTAGTCTACTTATTTCTATGTAGGTGCATCAAAATTGGCTAAGTTAGACGCGGTCTAAGCATGCTAATTAGACATGATACGTAGTTATACGTGCCATTCTAACAGATACGTAGTTAGACGTTCCAGTCTAACATATACGTAGTTAGACGTGCCAGTCTAACAGATACGTAGTTAGACGTATCAATCTAACAGATACGTAGGTAGACGTGCCAGTCTAACAGATACATAGTTAGATGTGTCAGTCTAACAGATAAGTAGTTAGACGTTCCAGTCTAACAGCTACGTAGTTAGACGTGCCAGTCTAACAGATACGTAATTAGATGTGCCAGTCTAACAGATACGTAGTTAGACGTGCCAATCTAACAGATACGGAGTTAGACGTGCCAGTCTAACAGATAAATAGTTAGACGTGCCAGTCTAACAGATGTGTAGTTAGACGTGCAAGTCTAACTCCTTCAGATTAGTCTGAAGTGATGTAAGGTTAGATGTTGTAGTCTAACTTCATTAGACGTGGTAGTCTACTGGGATGCGTAGTTAGACGTTATAGTCTAACTCCATTAAACGTGAAAGTCTAATGGATCTCTCTGATAGACGTTAACGTCTAACTGTATTAGACTTGGTGGTCTAATGGAGCTCGTATAATGCCTCGCTTTAACAGCCGTTTGAAGTTAAAATATGTTTACCCACGATCAACTAGCTATACGCTACTCCAGCTCCAATTTCTCATATAGTTCAGTACCCACGATCAACTAGCTATACTTGCATTAAATGAATGAACGCCACATACGAAAATATTCCACCCACTACTTGTTTAGTACATGATAGTTGCAGAAGGATATCCCGCACACTATCGTTCAGTATGGCCACGTTCCAGAAGTACAGAGCCTGCTATACTCTTTCCGTTAAGAAGTCATCCTTTGGGCGCGTGCCACATGTCCATATAGAAGATTTGACTGTTGGTGTCCTTCCACTATATTTAGCTGTTCAAGGACAACGGACAAATCTGCCAGAACAATTAGAAGTTACTCTACTCACATTACTCACGAATTACCAAATCACTCTTGTAGTTACTAATTGTACATCATACTCAAGTTCAAGAGAGAGAATAAAAAATATTGTTTTAGCTTAGAGATATTCTTAATCATATTGTAAGTTGAATAGAGTCTGTTCTGTTCAACAGAGTGCTAGCTATTCAGTGAACTGTATTTGATTCAAGAAGTTTAGTGAAATCCTTCCGGTTGTTGAAAGAAGGGGTGACGTAGGAGAGTTATCTCTGAACATTCATAAACATATTGTTGTTTTCTTTCCTTCTGTCTTTCATTATTCATTGGTTCAAGACTTCAAACCCAAACAAACAATTCCGCACTTGAATTGTTTCAAGTGTTTATGATGGTTTGCGAAGAATAGAAAAAGATATTAATCCCTAACAGGATTTCTATCAATCCGTTTGTCCGTAGTTGTTATCAATAGTCAGACCCCCATCTCTATTGATTACACCGATTCTATCAATTGGTATTAGATCTCTGTTTCTATTCTCAAGCAACAAGAACCTGAATCATGTCGAAAGATGCTAGCTCCTCTAAGATTCCTATGTTTTCGAAAGAAGAGAGTTCGTGCCCATCTTGCTTCCTTGTACGATGACATGTGGAGTGTTGTCAGTAAAGGACCTATCAAGATCAATAAAGAAAAATCTAAGTGGACAAATGATGATAAGACGAAGAACAACCTCAACAACCTGGCCATGGATGTCCTTTACAGATCCCTTGATGATATCATGTTCAACTACATCATATCTTGCGAATTTGCCAAATAAATTTGGGACAGACTCACTCAACTCTGTGAAGGCAATGCGCAAACCAAAGAGAACAAGATTACGGTTGCCACTCAGCAGTTTGACAACTTCAAGATGCATCCAGGAGAGACGATGACTAAGTTCGATGCATGATTCAGTCAGATTGTCACCACCCTATCCATTCTAGGCAAGACCTACAACAATAGAGAGATTGCTATAAAGGTAATGCGAGCTTTACCTATGGAGTGGGACATCAAGACTATGGCGATGAGGGAGTCCAAAGACCTCAATAAGATGGAGCTCTTCGACTTGCCTGCCGATCTGAAGGCCTATGAGTTCGAGTTAAACTCAAGGAATGAAGAGGAGCACCCCACATCTGGCATCAATACCAAGGCTTTGGTGTCTTCCGAAGAGTCACCAGTTGCAAATGAAGAAAAGTCGTCTTCCCAGCAGCTCAACAACAACGCAATGGCTCTTCTTGTGAAGAAATTCAGGAAATACATGAACAAGAACATTCCTAACTCAATCTCTTCAAATAATACTAATGATGATAAATCTAAATCAAAAGTTAATGTTAAGTGTTTTAACTATGGTATTTTAGGTCATTACAAGTCGGAGTGTAGAATGCTTAAACGTGATGACAAGAAGAATGACAATGAAGGTGAGCTGGAGGCTCTCTTGGCAGCAGACAACAAGGCCAAATGAATTCAAAGCAACTCAGACTATTCATATTCTAGCGATAGTGATGATGAAGAGGTTGCTTGCTTCATGGCAAGAGAAGAGGAAGATTCTGAAGAATCTGAGGTATTGGATTTCTTTCCAGAAGACTTCTCACGAGATGAACTAGTGGTTGCACTAAATGATATGGTCTCGGAGTATAAAAAGTTGTCAGAATCTCAAAACAAAACAAGCTCAGAATCTGAAAATGATGAACCAACGTTTTCTCAAACCTCCGAGCCAAAAGTTTTTGAAAACATGGATGAAATTTCATCTGAGAATGAAATGCTCAAGGAAAAGATTCAAACCCTTTTTTCTGATAACAAACGTTTAAATTATATTGTAAGTTCTTGGAAAAGGTCTAGAGAAGTTGTCAAATATCAGATTAGTCTATTGAAGCTAGTCATATGTAAATCTAGTCTAAGATTTGTTGGCAATGACTCAGACAAGTCCTATAAGAAGTTAAACTCAGTAACTGACAAGCTTAATCCAATAAGTTTTGTAAAAGGGAGTTTAACTGATACTGGAACTGATCCAAGCTGTGAGGATTTAACTTTAAAGGATGAGATAACTTATGTTCCACCAACAGTTAGTTGATTGAAACTTAAGTTATATGCAACTAGAAAGTCTAGCAAACCAAAATCTGACAAGAAGTCAAGGAGTTTTAAAAGAAAACCATCCTCTAAAGTTAAGGGACCAGTGGCCATCAGGAAGGCGTCTGTTAAGTCAAAATCATACACACTTATTACAACATAAAATGGGAAATCCATCAAGATAACTCAAATATGGATTCCTAAGGGACTAATTGATCGAGGACCCAAGTGAATGTGGGTACCAAAGTTTGTAAATATTTCCTTGTGTAGGTGATACAGGAAATCTGCAGGAAGGAACATTGGAGGATAATCTTCTGAAGAATTATTCTAGAGGATTAACAGTGGCACATGCCACTTCCAAGGACTAAGTGTTTTCTTCGTTAAAAATATTTTTGGTCTTGAGGACTTCAAAAACATTTATTTATTTATTTTTACATGCATAAATTGAGGGGGAAATTTATTGTGTAAATAAAGATGCAAGCAGACGAAATCTTTAATCATTCTATTAGACGAGGTCGTCTAAAAGAAAAGCAAGTACTTAGACGTACACATACTTACACAATCTAATGTGAAATATCTTGGTGAAAAACTTACGCGGTTAGACGTCGAAGTCTAATAGACGTTCATACATTTACAAGACAAGAGCAGTTAGACGCTCCCGTCTAACCAAACACACGTCTAATATGTGTTGTACATGCGTAATCAGACGTCTACATCTAATAGACGGATATACATCCAATAAACTCATGCGTCTAATAGACGCTTTGCTCACACAGATTGTAGAAATAAATGAAACGTTTAACTACGTATTCTATTAGACGCTTCATCTTCAAATTGATTAAGGACAGTTGTCATTTATGCGTTGTTATATAATTTTCCCGCTCAAAATATTTAACAGTCATTCCTAGAAACTTGAAGACGCGTGTCTCTCACGGTTAAGGAAAATGACTGAAATAACCCTTAAATTATTGATGACAACTTGTGGGAAAAGGTTTCTTACGCCCATCTTATATCAAAAATGGCGGTTAGGACATGTGACTGTTAGAATTCTATATAAGAACATCGTGCATGCTTCTAAAACCTTTTCGATCAATATTTTCTTAAGAACCCTAGTTTCCTCTAACTTCTTTCTAAGAAATGTTTTCAACTTCTTCATTTTCTCTCAAATAGATAACAAGAAGATTACTCTCAGTCACTGCACTCTATATGTGGATTTTCCCTCGGTTTATTCTTTCAATCAACTGGATGTGGTCGATATGTTCCAATCATTGGAGTATTTCGGTCTCGAAATATATTTTGGTAGCCCATTTATATTTTACGAGAAGGAAGTTCGCGTGTTTTTCAAGACGGCGTTCTTGGTCGGAGAATCTATCACGACGATAGTGAACGAATTGCCTATTTCTTTCAACAAAGCAACCTATGCGGAGTTCTTCGAACTTCCATCGAAGGGTCACCCATTTAATCTAGCCTTACCAACGGAAACAATTACGGAGATCAAGACGGTCTTTTCCAACGACGACTCTGTGATAAGGATAAACGGGAAGAAGATGGCTCTAAAGCCTCATTTCATCTTATTAAACGATATTGTAGCAAAGCGCTCCAAGGAAGGGTAGAATCTTTTGATTCATATAGTCAGGATCGCTTCGACTATATGACTGCCATTTCAAAAGGCATTTAAGTAAACTGGGATTCAACTCTATTTTCTAATTTCCGTTAGTCAATTTATTCCAAGAATAAGGAGAGTATAAGCTTCACGGCCCAACTCAGTCGCCTTATGAAACATTTGGGTGTCCTTATGGGTGAGGGTGAGGCCATTAACCCTAGTCGTATAGACACAAACTTTTCCATGAAGAGTACTTTGGAGAGAATGAATCCCTCAAAGGAGATGGGTTCCAGCTCTTCCATCTAATAGACAGGTGGCCAATCGGTACTCGTTCAAAGAGACAGACTGCTTCCGTGCTGTCTACGGGGGAAAAGCAAACCAAATCGGTTATGGAGTCCGAGGCGAGTACAAATAGCCAAAAGAGCTCCTTGAAGAAAGATTCTAGAGTAGTTGACTCCAGGGCAAGACAGAATCTCTCTCCTATTGCCGTAGTTCCTATTTCTTCACTCTCTCCATCCCCCAACCCGTTGAAGAAACAAACTAACTCATCTGGTCATGCTGAAGATTAGAAGAAGGAGTCTAAGGCGTCTAAAGCATCTAGCGCGCCTAAGGCGTCTAAAAAGTCTAAAAAGGTAATCTCCTCCTCTCACTTGGCCTATGTGCCTATTTGTGATGTTCCTGTGATGGAACAAACTAACGGGCCGACTGTTGAGCCAGTCGGTCCATCTATTTAAAATATTAACAGGGTCCCGTTGCTTGTCAGACCCGAAGTACTAGCGGCTGTTGTCGCTATCAGTGTTATCGAAATGGCAGTAGTTGTTGAGACTGCTAGCATTACTCCATCTAAAATAGAGCAGGTCGTTATTCTAACATCTGTTGCTACTATTGTATTATCTGAGCAGTGTCCTACCCTGCCGGTTGTCGAGCCTCTTGCGTCCAAGATTACTGAAATGCAATATAATTTTATTGGGAAGGGCGTTCTGTCCATTCTTCTAGAATGGGTATTTATGAAGCCTAAGACCCCTTTTGAGATCATGATATCAACAAGAGGTGCCCCTGGCATCATTATTCACAAACCTATGTACTTTCCTAAACCTAAACCTGTTGAGGATCCTGAAGAAAAAGGAAAGGAGACTGCCGTTGAATCTCCTGAGAAGATATATGAATCTGGCTACATTGTCAACCTTGTGATGGAGCAGGTTGAACAAATAGCAGTTGAGAAAATCAACATCTTCGACACTTGGGTAAATTACAGAATGGAAACTCAGTTCGATAGGATGTTCTCAGAAAAGGAGATCGTTAATAAGTGGAAGAACGTAATAAATAACAAGAAAAGAATGCTAAGATGGGCTATGACAGACGCGGTTTCTGAAGCCCTTAATCAAAGGGAATTGGTGGTTGTAAACATTATGGGACATACCCTTCTTCCCACGTTAGAAAAGAGAAAAGCCAACTTCAACCCTATGGACAGAGATGCTCGTATGGAGAAAAATGCTTTGAAGAGGCCAGATCTCATTATGCATAGTTATTGCTCAACCGTTCTCCAAAAGGCTCACGGCACAGAATCGTCTGGGCTAACTCTATTTCATGATTCTTACGATGAAGACGAGCATATGGAAATTTTTGACGTTAATTAGTCCGAAATAGAAGAAGATGAGTAGGTTGCTTCCCATCTGGTTAAATTGGCAAATACTTCTTTTGAAGAGACACGTATATCTGCCCTGCAGACTACTAATCAGACCCGTGCTTTGGGTCAAGCTAAAAAAGTGGTAGCAGAAGAAGAAGAGGTTGTTGTCGAAGCTCGTTTATCTGATTCTCAACCGAAGGAGACACCTGTTGTAGTGGATCCTACTATTAATGTTGAAAAAGAGCATTTGGTGGAAGAAGATGAATCAGTAAAGATTGTTGATAAGTCTCCGAATTCAAAATCAAAGGGGGAACCTTTGAAGGAAGCTGATCTCGAGGAAATTCCCTCTTCTGCTGAGGAGGAACAAGATGCGAAGGAAGATTCTTCAGAGGGTATTCCTTTAGAAGAATGCTTCATTCCGTTTTCTCCCGTTCCTCGATCATCTCCCATCATTACGGCTGCAAACATTGACGAGTATGTTAATAAACTTCATCTGCATTCTAACAATATTTTAGGAGGAATTCGGCAAGTTTGTGCTTATATTATAGATGAAGAAGAAAAATCCAAGGATGCGTAGAAGTCCCCCTCTTCACATTCCAAGGATAAAGAACCTGAGTGTTCCTTAAAAGTAAATACACATATGAGTCCAATTCGGACTGCTCCTGCTCATTCTCATTCTGTGTCCTCAGCTATTCACTCTTTTGAAGAGACACTTCATGGAGATGCAAAATTCTATATTATGATGGATGCAATAAGTTCCATCAATCTGAATTTGGCGGATATGCAGTCTAGGTTTGTAAATCTTGAAAAGGGCTCGATGATTAGTCAGAAAGAGATGTATTCCTTCCTCACTATTCAGAAAGAATTGGAGACGACCATGCACCGAAACACATATGAACTCAACGTTGCAAACTCCAAGCACAACAAATTTGAGAAAAGTGTCATTAGTACTCAAACAGAACATGCTGAGATAAAGCCCTTCAACTTGGAACTTCATTAGGTCATAGTAAATTCAATGGATCTCCTTCAAGATCAAATGGTGGAAATGACCAAATCAATGGGTAGAGCCGAAGTAGAAAGAATGGAGCAAGCTGATTCTCTTGCTAGGTCCATTCAAGCGATTAAAGTGGCTAAAGACAATCTCATTAAAGAAAGAACCCGTGTTGTTGAACTCTTTGCTACTACTGTTGTTTATAATGTTAAAAAGGGGGAAGGTAGCTCAAGAGGAGGCAATTCTAAAGGTGGAACTGCTAGAGAAGCTTCTAGAGGAACCCGATCCAAGCGAAAAGCTTTTGAAGAGGATGAAGAAAATCTATTACCAACAAAGAAAAGCTCAGGACGTGGAAACGACATAGGCGGTGGAAGTGGAGGCGACCAAGGTGCTGCCAATCGTTATCTCAACCTCCTAACTGGCAACTCTTTAGATGTAGAAGATGAAGATACAAACGTGAAAAGGAAGGGACCATAAATCTCTTTCCTAGCTTATCTCATTTTCATCTTAAAACTTAAGGTTTAAAACTTTTTGTTGGTTTTTAACTTATGTTGGGATATTTTTGTGAATCATTTTGATCGTATTTGATGGGTTTTACAATGGTTTATTTAAGACTACATGGCTATAACATCATCAAAAAGGGAAATTTTTTCGGAATTAAATTAACTCAACTAATTTTGATCATTTAACTTAAATCATCAAAAAGGGGGAAATTATTGGGAAAAATTAAGAGTTTATTAACTTAGAAGAAATAGTTTCGAAAACTAAGTAAAGAGTTAATTAACAGAAAAGTGCTAAATATTAATCAATTAAGGTACGATGATAGTTAGACATGAATGAAGCTAAGCAGTCTAATTGTTTCTATGCAGGTGCATCATATTTGGCTAAGTTAGACGTAGTCTAAGTAGGCTAATTAGACGTGATACGTAGTTAGACGTACCGGTCTAACAGATACGTAGTTAAACGTGCCAGTCTAACAAATTTATAATTAGACGTGACTGTCTAACATGTACGTAGTTAGACGTTCCAGTCTAACAGATACGTAGTTAGACGTTCTAGTCTAACAGATATGTAGACGTGCCAGTCTAACAGATACGTATTTAGACGTGCTAGTCTAACAAATACGTAAATAGACGTTCCAGTTTAACAGATACGTAGTTAGACGTGCTAGTCTAATATATACGTAGTCAGATGTGCCAATCTAACAAATACGTAGTCAGATGTGCCAGTCTAATAGATACGTAGTTAGACGTGTCAGTCTAACAGATACGTAGTTAGACGTACTAGTCTAACAGATATGTAGTTAGACATGCTAGTCTAACAGATACGTAGTTAGACGTGCCATTCTAACAAATATGTAGTTAGACGTGACATTCTGAGAGATGCGTAGTTAGACGTTCTAGTGTAACAGATATATAGTTAGACTTGTCAGTCTAACAGATACGTAGTTAGACATTCCAGTCTTACAGATACGTAGTTAGACGTACCAATCTAACAGATACGTAGTTAGACGTGCTAGTCTAACAAATGCGTAGTTAGACATGCAAGTCTAACTTCTTCAAATTAGTCTAAAGTGATGTAAGATTTGACGTTATAGTCTAACTCCATTAGACGTGGTAGTCTAATGGGATGCGTAGTTAGACGTTGCAATCTAACTCCATTAGAAGTGGAAATCTAATGGATCTCTCTAATAGACGTTGGCGTCCAACTCTATTAGACTTGGTGGTCTAATAGAGCTCGTCTAATGCCTCGTTTCAGCAGCCGTCTGAAGTTAGCATACGTTTACCCACAATCAACTAGTTGTACGCTCCTGCTCCACTTTCTCTTGCAGTTCAGTACGCCAGATACTTGCATCAAATGAATGAACGCCACGTACGCAAATATTCCTCACACTACTTGTTCAGTATAGGACAGTTGCAGAAGGATATCCCGTGCACCACCGTTAGGTACGGCCACGTTCTAGAAGCACGGAGCCTGCTGTACTATGTCCTTTAGGCGGCCATTCTATGGGCGCGTTCCACGTGTCCATATAGAGGATTTGACCGTTGGTGTCCTTCCACTATATTTAGTTGCTCAAGGACAATAGACAAATCTTCTAGAAGAATTAGAAGTTACTCTGCTCACATTACTCACGAATTACAGAATCACTCTTGCACTTACTTAATGTACATCATCCTCAAGTTTAAGAGAGAGAATCAAAAATACTGTTTTAGTTGAGAGATATTCATAATCATATTGTAAGTTGAACAGAGTCTGTTCTGTTTAGTGCTAGCTATTTAGTGAACTGTATTTGATTCAAGAAGCTTAGTAAAATCCTTCCGGTTGTTAGAAGAACCGGTGACGTAGGAGAGTTAGTTCTGAACATCCATAAATATATTGATGTGTTCTTTCCTTTTGTCTTTCATTATTCATTGGTTAAAGGCTTCAAACCCAAACAAACAATTCCGCACTTGAATCGTTTCAAGTGTTTGTGAAGGTTTGCGAAGAATAGAAAGAGATATTAATCTCTAACAGGATTTGTATAAATCCGTTTGTCCAAAGTTGTTATCAATAGTTAGACCCCCGTCTCTATTGATTACACCGATCCTATCACAGTCAACGATGAAACTGACACTGTAGCAGTCATTGGGTCTACCCATATTGACACCCCTTGAACTAAGCAGATTCGAGATATGTCCAATCCTCTCAGAAGGTAAAGACTCATCCAAACATCCTGATTTTAGTATATTTAGCCTCCCCTTCATTTGAATGATGCTCATAATTTGATATTTCCCTAGCACAGGCTTAGGCCCGAATGCCAATGACATTCCATGATTCCCGCAACCATGTTGTAACATGGATTGCCAAGGTCTAGGATACATCCCTATAGGATTTAAAGAGACCCACAAGGAAAAGATATCCAAACGACGCATAACTGTTCCACCAACCTTGAATGGACAGTTCATCCGCGAGGAACAAAGACCTATGTTTTGATTTCCTTAAGCCCTATACCAATCTATATTTACAGAGACATTTTCTAGGTCTCGAAATCTTTTCGGACTATCCTCATAATCCTAACCCTTCTGTTTGTGTGATTAGAAGAAGAACATACTATTGACACGACTTCCTGGAAAACTTTGATCGGTCTTTCAAGACTGTGGATCCAGCTCTTCCGGTCTTTAAAGAACCAATTTCCTTTCATTCGTAGATATTGTGATCGACGAAAGTAGAACTCTTTCTCCTCTCATGTATAAAGAGATGTTAAATATTGTACATTGTATGAAATCTAAGAACAATGATATTGTTAGATTATCTTTTTGTACATCTAGTAAACCCTCGATATAACACAAGAAGTAGGCTTTGAATCTATGAGTACAACAATATTTCACTTTAATCTTACTTAAACTTTGAAACCACACATTTCTTAAAAACTGAGGACGAAATTGTCTCTACAGCGAAAAAGACAATTGAAATCAATTTAAACACGATCATCGATCTTCAGATCGTACTAATAGGCCAATGTTTAAACCCTCAAGAGTGTCTGGATTTAGTAGAGTTATAAAGTGAATCAAGACGTCTTCGCCTGGTCGTACAAGGACATGGAAGGTATTGATCCAAATATCACACAACATTACATTCTTCTATATTATGACGCTAAGCTAGTAAAACAAAATCTCACGAGGTTGAAAGAGGAAGTCGTGAACAAAATTCTAGAAAATTCTTAAAATAACTCGGAGCTAGATTTCTTGAGTTAGTGGAATATCTTACCTAGATAGCTAACGTGGTTCCTGCCCTAAAGAAAGACAGGAAGATATGTGTGTGTGTAGATTATCGGAATCTAAATAAAGTCATCCCTAAAGATCACTTCCCGCTACCACACATCGATATATTGGTCGACCATGCTCATGGTCATGAACTATTATCATTAATGAATGGATTCTTGGGATACAACCAAATCCTGATGGCCCCGCAAGATAAGTAAAAGACCACATTTATAACAGAGGTAAGAACCTTTTATTATAAAATTTCGATCTTAAAAATTCGGAAGCAACCTATCAAAAGGAAGCCACCATAATCCTTCATGATATGATCCACAAGGAAGTAGAAGTATATGTCGATGATATGATTGTCAAATCAAAGGATCGAGAATGACATGTTCAAAACCTCAATAAATTCCTGCAACGAATAAGAAAATATTAGCTATGACTTAACCTAAAGAAATGTACCTTCAGAATGAAAACTGGTAAAATGCTAGGCTTCTTAATCACACAGAGGGGTATCGAAGCCGATCCCTCTTAAATTGAATCAATCAAGACTATACTAGTCACTCAAAACGAATGAGAGGTCTGAAGATTATTTGGAAAAATCTAATTTATTAGTCGATTCATCAATAAGCTTACTATGACATGCGATCTACTATTTAAGTTGCTGAAGAAAAAACAAAAGTTTGTATCAG